>NC_142248.1:37978795-38129757 GCF_052056855.1 Sturnus vulgaris
TCCTGAAATGGTTCAAGTGGCAAACAACTCCCTGGCTATGAATTAAGCCCTGAAACAAAACCCTACAGTTTGAATGACAACTTCCAAGAACAGAGCCAAGGCTCCAGTGCTGTGTCCTAGGAGATCACTATCACTGCAGGGCTGGTGGAGCCAGCACAGCTCCCTGCAGGGCACACAGGGACCTGCCCAGAATGCTGAAGAGTAAAGGCTGCCGAGCAAGGCACTGAAGTTGTACCCTTTGCTCGGTCAAAACAGAAGTACTGGAAGCAGGACATTACCCCAAAAGGGTTTTTTGATCTGGAGCAGCTGTGAAGATGTTGTTTGTACTTTGGAGCATCTCAGAAGGGATACCTGGGGAAAGGCTGGATATCTAAGCTACGCCTCTGGCGCTCAGAGTGGACACCAAGACTCTGAGATCATGGTGCTCTCAGTTGAACCTGAGCCATGACACACTCATGGAGAGTAGCAGTAGAGTAGCCAGAATCCACTGAAAAAAGCCATGATCTAGGATCCTGGGCCATTGTCATACCTCCTTACATCCCTCTGGGAATAGCAGGCTGGCCCTCCTACTCTGTGCTACCCTCCTCACCCTGCAGCAATCACACAGAGAGGCTGCAGGGTTTGGCTAGGGCAGGTACCTTTTTGGCCACAGCAACATGTGTGCTCCATCTCTCTCTACCTGACAACAAACACCTTGACCCTCCAAGGGGAACAGAGACAACTTTACAAGGAAGCCAAATGTTATTTATGCATATTTTAAAATACATGTGCATCCTTGCCAGCCTTGTTTAGGGAAGTTGTAACAGTATCTGGATTCTCTTCGGTCTTGTGTACAAGGAAGTTTTCATCTGCGCCTTTAAAAAAAACCCTCGCATCTCTGCCAAGATGTATTAGAGCTGTAAAAAAGGAGTCATCCTGTTCCAGGACAGCAAGGTTTATGTAACAGGGAAATCCTAACAAAAAGATACTCCCCCACCCTGCACACACTTTTCCAAGGCACATGCCACTCCAGGGTTTTCAGTTGTTTGATTTATATTTTCATCACATCTGCCACTGGTTTATTTGGATGTATTTACAAATACGTTCTTCCCCATACCCTCATTTGTACATGCCATAGAACATCTTTATAAAATGCAGCATGGCCCTCACCTCACCACAAGGATCTTTAAATAAAATATATTGTAAAGTGCTGGATACAATTCTTTTAAAAAATACTGTTTTCAGTAAAACAGATACTTGGCCACTGCATTAGCAGCTTTGTATATTGATACATTTTTAGCACAAGTCTATTTCTGTCAGATGAGCAGGAAGCTCTCATACCATCCCTCTAGCTCTCCAGTTTCAAGTCCAAAGGTTTTAGAAAATGAGGCAGAGGCAGATTATCCAGAGCCTCTGGGAAGTGCTCAGGTGAAATGGTCCTGATCAAGACACGCATGGCTCCGACAAACAGCGATGGAGGCACTAAGCCCACCAGGCACTGGAACCTGTTCTCCCCAAGAAGGTCCTGCCACTGCTGCCGGTTGTCCAACAGTTGCTGTTTCATTGCAAACTTGAGGTCCTGAGGCACGAAGAAGAAGAGGCAGTCGAGGCAGAGGAGCTTGGCACGCATGTTAGCTGCCGGCATGTGGGAGATCTGCTGCAGCAGGGTGTCGAGGGGGGTGTTGCCAGCACTGTCCTGCAGGCAGGGCGACGCGCCGTGCCCCAGCAGCAGCAGCAGGCACTCGGGCCGCACCAGTTCGCAGGCCATGTGCAAGGCTGTCTTGCCGCCCTCCACGCGGCTGCAGCCCTGGCGGTCCAGGTGCGCGGCTCTGTCGCTCGGGGGCAAGGCTTGGATGGCCTTGAGGATTCGGAAGAGCACCCGGACGCGGTTGTAGCGGACGGCCATGGCCAGGTGCGGGGCTGACTGGCAGCAGCTGAAGCTCTGGCTGGGCACAGCCAGGGCGCTCTGAGGGAACTTAGTGAGCAGGTGCCGGGCGTAGGGCTGGTGGTCGTGCACCAGCGCGTACAGCAGCGCCTCCGAGGGCGAGTACACGCTCACCTTGCCCCCATCCTCCCAGTGGAAGACCTCCATGGTCCGCATGTCCTCCAGGAACCACACGGGCAGCAGGTCCCTCACCGCCTGGTAGAAGGCGAAGGAGGATTTCTTGCACTGCTTCTGGGACTGGGCGCCGCAGCCGCCGACCCAGCGGACGCTCCAGGGCATGGCGTGCGGCCGAGTTCCGCCGGGGGCTGCCTCCCACCATCGGCCCGGACCTGCAGGAGCGGACGGGAGCTCAGTGCCGGGGCTCCCCGGGCTGCTTCCGGGGTTCGCCGGGTTGGCCCGCCCGCCTTCCCGCCGGCGCGGCGGACAGCGAGCCGGTACGACACTCCGGTGCAGGAGACACCCGTACCCTGGAGCACGGGATCGCCATCCCTCCCCTTCTCCCTCCCTCGCCCGTCCCTGCTCTTGCTGCACGGGACGTCCCTGTCCCCGGTACAAGGAAACGGCCTCTCCCTCAGCGCACAGGACGCCCATGTCCCTGGCGCACGGGAACCCGGTATGGGGAAACGGCCTCCCCGCGGTACACTGGACACTCTTATTCCCGTGCACGGAGACCCGGTACAGGGGAACGGCCTCCCACCAGTGCACAGGACGCCCATATCCCTGGTACACGGGAACCCGGTACAGGGGAACGGCCGGCCGGCCTGCCTGCCTCCCTTCCCCCGCTCCCGGCGCTCACCTCCCCGCCGGTCCCGCGGTGCCGCCCGTGCTGTGTCCGCCGCAGTGAAGGGGCGGGAGGCAGGAGCGCCGCGCGCCGCCGCGGGGCCCTTTTATGGCCCCCCCGCCCGGGCGGTGAAGGTCGGTCAGGACCGGGGAACTGTCCGGACAGCGCCGATTGGCCGCCGCCCCGGCGCCCCGGCCGCCCATTGGCTGCGCAGGGAGGACGGGGCCCGGCGCCGGCGCGTGCGTCACGGGAGGCAAAGTTCCAAGAAACTTGGCTGAGGGTTCGGAGTCCCGCGGGGGCGGGGCGGGAATGCCGCGGGGCGGGGGCCGGGGGGCACGGGGGTCCCGGGGGCGTAGGGATCCGGGCTTCCGGGAGCAGGAGGTCACAGGGATATGGGGTTCCTGAGGCATGGGGGTGTGGGGTTCTGGGGGTATAGGGATTAAGATTCCCGGGGGTATGAGGTCCCAGGGATATGGGGTCCCAGCAGTGTGAGGGTCTGGGGTCTCAAAGGTATGGAGTCCAGGTCCATGGTGTCCTGAGGGTATGGGGCCCTGAGGCTAAGGGATGCAGAGAGCAGAGGGCGCAGAGTCCTGGAGACATGGGATCCTGAGTCTGGGGGAACTGGGGCACACCACAGCCTGGACACACGAGTCAAGGGCACACGGCCTGTGCCCAGGGGCTGTGGGACACCCGGCCAGCGGGGCGTGGGAGGCCGCAGACAAGCAGTACCCGGTACACGTGTGCCGGGACAGGCGGTGTCACACGCCCGTGCCCGCCCTGGCAGGGCCCAGCCTGACCTATGCCAGTTCTTGGCTTGCTCCCTGCCCGCCCCCTGCCTGCCCCCTCGGGCTGGGGCCTGGCACTGCCCTTCGGCCAGCGCACGTGTGCAGACTCGTGCTTGTTGCTAAACTTGTTGCTCTCGGATGTCTCCAGAGAGTGACATTTGCCTGCAGCCATTCCCTCTGACAGGCACCTGTCAAGTTTGGCTCCAGAAGAGCGAGGAGATGGTCATGGCGTGGGGTGAGCCCAGCACTGCCCACAGCACTGCACCAGGTGCTCCCCTTGGGCACCTGCCGTCCCTTGGCCCTAAAATGCATATGTACAGGTGAGATCACACACTGGGAAACCATTACTGGGATCTGCTCTCTCATAAGGCCTCCTTACTGATAGCAAATACTGATCTGCTCCATCCTTGGTCCCCTGAGACCATTTCCCTCTGCCTCAGTGTGTTTGGCCCCAGTGTTTCCCCTTCTTGTATCCATTGTCCTCTCAATCAGGAAGATCAGACTCTCTGGCATCTGCAGGTGGGCCAATGCCAGTTTCACATGGGTTCACAGGCCACAGCTCTGATTTCTCTGCCCTTGGAGTTGTCCTGCTGCTGCTATTTGCTGCTGGAATGGGAGACACTCGTGCATACTGAGGGGGATCACCAGACAGGGGCTGAAATGCTCTGCTTCCCTGCAGCCCTCTCTGTGAAGCTGCTCGGGGAGGCAGGAAGCCACCAACTGTCCTGATGACCCCAATGAGTATGAAGCTGGCAGGGAACAGCCATCCCCTTTGTCGTGCCTCTTCTGAACCACCATTCAGCCAGGGAAACAATGCCTAAACTGTGCTTGGTTTGCTTTGTAACTTCTTCCCTGCCGCGTGATACTCACAGCAAACCCTGGGGATCCGTGTAAGGGGGTGCAGGCAGGTGGGAGACTGGGCAGTGACTGCATGTCACTGTCACACTTAAAAACTCTTGCTGACCACATCTGAGGGAAGAGAATAAAAGAAGGATAACATCCACTGATCTGCTTTGGCGGAGAGAATTACGTCCAGGGTTTGTCAGCATGATTCGTCATCCGAGGATCCCCGTGGATCCACCACAGCTCCTGGCGTGTTGCATGTCAGCCACAGCACAGAAAATCCTCTTTCACTGCTTGTTTCCGTTCCAGGTGAAAACCCATTAAAGGAAGCCGCTTCACCACTCCCTGCTACCACCAGGGCACTGCCCTGTAAGTCATGTCCTATCACTGCAGCCATGGGATAATTTGTACCAAAGTGCAGGAACAGAAGAAATTTTTAAAAAATAGCTGCTTCTACAGCCCTTCCTTTGTGTCTGCTCATGCCTTGCTGCCCATTGCTGGTAGCACTGGTACCCACCACATCTCTGTGTGCCACCTGCTCTGCAGGATGCTCTGAGGAGAATCCCATATCCTTTTCTAGCTGTTACCAGGACATTGGCATTGATTTGGATGTCCGGTGTGGTGATGTCAAGTTGCCCAGCCCTTTCTCCTCATCCTGCACATATGCCTGGGCAAGACAAGTAGTGTCAGAGCCCAAAGGCAAGGCATTAGCACCGTTGCAAAGCCAAACTGGCTTTTTTTTGTAGGAAATTAATATCTTTGGTGCAGAAATGGGACTGTTATTCATGGGCCAAGCTCTCCTATGGAGGTGGTGGGAATGGTTACAACCATAGTGTGCTTTGGGCCCCAGCACTGGCTTAGAAATAGACCAGAGCGTGCCAAGTCCTTTCAGCCTCGCAGCTGGTGGGTAACCCTTTGCAAATTGTATTTGTCACATACATTTGAAGTGGGAGCCTGCCTGTAGAAAAGGCAGCCTGTCTGTGGGCTGCATTGGATTACATTTGGCCCCAAAATTGTTTATAGAGTGGAGTGCTCAGCACTAGTGATGTAACAGGACAGCCCAGAAAAGTTTTACTTTTCTGATACATGTATTTTTTTGCACAGACCCATGAACATGATTTGTTTGTTTGCAGTCCAGCCTGGTTTTAATCACTTCGAATTAAGTAACTGATCTTATTATCAATCCGACTATGAGAGGGTTTATCACAGGTTCCTTGGCACATGACAGAGATTACTCTGTCGGTGCAGCCATATCCAAGTGACGTGACGTATTTTCTCAGAGCTATTTTCATCTTCACCCTCCTCTGAGACCTTGATCCTTTGGTTTCTCCAGCCAGTGACCAACTAAAACCTTCTTAATACTACGGAAACCCCAACTACGTAATCAGACGAAGGGAAAAGCTCTGCCATTTCTTGTGGCAGACGTCATTTGCTTCCTAAGGCTTTCATTAAATTGAGGGCAGGATAATTTTGGCTTAATGGACATGACTGTGTGTGTGATTAAAAGCAAAATAAAAATAGGCACTATTAGGGAGTACACTGAACATTGTCTAGTGCTGGGTTTGAGCATGAGATTGAAGATGGGCAAAGAGTACATCCCTCATTCATGCATAGGGCTGAAGGATACAGGGTTTACTCCAGTCCTTTCAAAGAATTTGTGAATGGGTTTGACTCTGAACACTTACCAGTCTCCTCTGGAAAAAGGCAGGCTCAGGAACAAAGGTCAACAGAGTTTGGACAACAGCTTCAGATCCCTGGTGGGCTGGAGCAGCACAGCTGCCACTTCACTTTTAGCCTCTGGAATCTTCATCAACAAGTCAACGAGAAATGCCTAATATCTTGTTTAGCTAAAACTGCACATCTTCAGAGGGAAGTAAGGAATGAGGAGAGTCAGGGGTTTTGGGGTAGGAGCACTGGGCTGGAATATACACACTGTATGTCCCCCTCTCACCACAGGTACATCACTGATCTTCAGTTTAATCTCCCTGTGCCACCAGTATCCCACCTGCACAAGGGATGCTGTAATGCTGGTTTGACCATCCTGTTTCATCTGGTGAGTTCTTTAGGTCAGGGAAAATATGCAAGAATATTTTTCTGGTCCTTGGGGTCTGGGGTCTGCGTGGGGAACCCTCTGCTCTGCTGTGTTAGACAGGGGAGAGACACTGGTCATCCTGCACAGAGACACGGTGGCAGAGCTGCTGGCAGTCACTGGACAGGATTTGTTCTCCTTTGGTGAGGACATGCCATGTAAGGAGGCAGATGGCAGCCCCAGGCACTCTTCAGCTCTGATGAATAATAGCTGTTGCTGACACCTCGTGGAAGCCTCACACAAACATTTTCTCAGAAACCTTTTGGTTTCATTTCTTCTCCTGCTGCTGCTGGTTCCTCTGATGAGCGTGTCCTTTGTTTCTGTCACCTCAGGACCCTTGGCTGCCTTCAGCACCAGGGATGGGAAGGCAGCAAGGGAAGCTGCCTGGGGCTGCCTGGTAAGGAGGAGTGCACATCTTCCTGCATGGTGGTGAGTGATGGCTGCTCACCATGGATGGCTGTTGCACATCAGATGCAGAGATGAGAGCACCTCCTTCCTATACCCACCTGGATCATGTACATGCCTTTTGTGTGTCTCTTTGCCCATCTCCATTTTTCAGGGGAGCATTTTGGCAAGTAGCTGTTCTTTCATTTCAGAATATCAAATCAGTTTGGAAAAGATAGAGAAGTTTTCCTGGGAAGTGCAAAAATATTTTCATTTGAGAAACAAGACAGCTGATTAGAGAGTCAGTGGTGATCTGGCTTGGGGCAATGCTCCTGGCTCCCTTGCTGGAATCATCAGACCACATCACCATGTCCAGGGGAAAAGTAGTGGCCTGGAACCTTGCCCTGTCCTCATTACTCACCATTGCACTGTTTTGCTCAGCATCCACCTCTTATTCCTCCTCAGTCTTTATTTGTATTACAATCAATCTCTGCTTGCTTGACTTTGTGTGAATCACTATTTCACACTGAGCCAGAGCTACCCATAACCTTGGCTGCTCTGCTTTCTCTGCTGCATTATAGGGTCAGCTCCATCCTGATCCATGGCATGAAAGAAAAATCTGCTTTGGAAACAACAAAGTGAGCAAACCTTCTCTTGTTATTCTTGTTTCCTGTCTGTTGCTGAGCAAATTCTAAAAATCTGCATCCAAAATGGTTCTTGGTGGAGTAGGTTGTCCAGAGACCTTGAGGAGTCTCCTTCCCTGAAGATATTAAAAACTGCCTGGATACAATCCAGAGTAACATGTTCCCGGGGACTCTGCTTGAATAGGGGGGTTGGACTAGATGACCTCCAGTGGTCCCTTCCAACCTTATCCATTTTTGATTCTTGAGAGCCCAAATGAAGCTCTGATACATTTTGTTTTTGAAAGGAAATTTCTCCAGTGGCTCTATAGGAAGTATATAATGTGAGGGTTGACTGCTGTCAGACATCAGTCCCAGCTGATGAGAGGCTGAATAAATGGCTCAGCTGTTGTCACAGATTTGTTGATGTTGCCCACCAGTGGGATTACCCAATTTTTAAGGCTTTGAAACTTATTTTTTATTCTGGTTCCTTGATAAAGTGGTCTGGAAGAGTAAGGTGGGCAGCAAGGTGATGAGCTCCTTCAGCTGCAGCTGTTTTGCAAGCCCTCAGGGATGCTCACAGGCTGTCATCAGTATCCTCTTCACCTTGGCTGGGTTCACAGCCCACCTTTCATTAAGCCATGATTTTGGAACCTGCAGTAAAAGAGCCACGTTCATCCTTTTGGAAACTTAGGGAAATTCCAAGAGCTGCAGCAGAGATTAAGTTTCATCCAGCATATTACAGAGGGAAGCTGAAAAGTGTGCTTGGCCCTTAAAAGTCTACCGAGTACCTTTTGGGGAGCCTTTCTGTTTTGTAAGCAAGCAGTCAAGAGGGGTCAGAGACCTCCGGGTGCTTGTGGATGATTTCGGCCTTCAGCTTGATGTTGGTTGTTAAAAATATTTTCCCAGATGTATTAATATGACCAGACTGGATTGCATCTGAGCTGAACATTGTGAGCCTGAGGCAGGACATAAATATAGAAGCAAAACAGGCTGACATAAGAGTCATCTGTCCTCTTCTACACAAGAAGTGAAGGGGAAAGAGAGGGAACTTATTCTGTTGCAATTTTTAGACACTTCCAGGAATTAGTCTGAACCTCAGAGAGTGCCTGGATGGGGTTCTGAGGCACAGAAGCCCCCACGTATCCCTCTCTCAGCCCCTGGTGTGCTGTGTCAGAGGACTGCACACTCAGCACATTTTTAGCCCAGGTTTAGATCTGCCTAGACAAGGTCTGCAATCAGGAGTGACTATTTGTTTGATGTGTTTGCCTAACAGGATTACCCTTATCATAATGATATAGCAACCTGGCCTTGGCAGAGCAACTCCCAAGGGCACAAGGGGTCAAACCCTTGCCTCCATTGCCCCAAATATGCACAGCATAACTTGTCTCTTATTGTGCAATATCCAGCCATGCTTCAGTTGGCATTCAGTGCTCTGGTTTGGGAAAGAGCAATTGTGCCAGGTACTGCTGCCTGCTGACATCACACTTGGCATTTCTCTCCCCACCTAAAAAAAAAAATAAAAATTCAAAAGTTAGAAAAATGATGCAGAGTTTTATAATTAGAGATGAGAATGGCTTTTACAGTGGGAATTGCTCTGAGCAGGTGCCTGATTGAATTCAATGTGAATTTGTTGCCCTGGCTCCCTCAGAACCAATGAATTGCTTGCCTTTTGCATTATATATCATGAACATGCCTTAAATTCATTACAAAGTCATCTGTTTGTCTATAAAAGTATACCTGTGATTATTGCATTTTGCTACTTAAAACATTCAAGGATGGTTCAGGATGAAAGCTCAGTTTTCCTGTAAGTAAGTAGGATAAAGGTTTTGTTTTGCTAAAGCAGAGCCTGGCCCCACAGGGGATCAGTACCCAGGTTTATCCATTCCAGTTTCTGGTCAGGCTGTGGACATCTCCTTGTTCTCTGTTGGTGTCATTTTAACCCCAGCACTTTTCAGTCCAGTGGATGTGAGCCTGTCCTCATCATCTCCTGGGCTATTTGTGGAAGCAGAACCTGCCACTCACTATGTGCTGGTTCCAAAACAAGCAGGATGCTCTGTTTATAATGTGCTATAATTGGCCTGAATGAAACCTGTGGTTCAGGCTGCAGGGCCCAGGACTGCTGATGCAGCAGCACCCTAATTTCAAGCAAAGCTGCTGGGAATGCCGAAATGGCTTTGCATAAAGCTGAGGGATGTGTAGGTACATAGTGTTAGCGGTATGTTCACAAGCTCCTGGTTTCTGGAGCAGGCTGTACTTGTCAGGGCTGTGTAGATCCCCTTCTCTAGATGAGGTTTGGGGGGATGGAGCCTCCTTGGAGCAAAGCAGAGATATCCTCTTTCTGCAGCAGCTTCACTATGTAGATGCTTGGGTTGCCATGGGGAGCTTTACCCTAACCATCCTTTTTTTTCCCAAGGCATTTGTAGCTGACATGTGAGTAGGGCTCTGTGACTCAGACATTACCTATCCAACCATTGGGTCTCAATTATTTGAGTTCACCTGTAATTGGTATATATTTAATTTTGGTGGCATATGTGGCTGTTCAGACCCTGCTGTTCAGCATGGAACTGTTCCGACCTTGCAGCTCATTGTAGGACAAACTACTATCTAAGATAAAGCAAAGCAGCCCCCTCACTTTTGTTTAGAGGCTGGTACATTCAGTATAATGCTCACCCAAAAGTTGTATTTGATCTGGCTTTGCTGTATGAAACCCCTCTGCTCTTTCAGCTCTAAAACACAATAGATATATGGCCAAGCAGAAACATTAAAAAAAGAAATGGCTAATGCTTTGCGTGTCTTAGAGGACTTATTTTTATTCCCATTTGTTCACTCTCTCTGCTCTTGGCTGCTGCTGAGTCTGTTGAAATAACAAACAGGGAAGAAGAAAGAGGGCAGCTCTGTCGTGAGCTTCCTTTGGTGGGAAGTGTCTGCGGTGCAGCAGTTAACTCCAACGGTGACTGCAGCCTCCGCAGCTCTGCCGCCAGCAGCCCAACGGGAAACCCGCCCTGTTTTTCTGAAGAAAAGATTGGATTATCAGTCAAAAGCCTTTTTTTTTTTTTTTTTCTGCAGAGTGGTGTTTAGAAAGAGTCTGTCTTTTGCTTTGTAAAAAAGTGGTCAGAAATCTTCTACTGCTGCATGCAGCTGTTCTTCTGCCAAGAAAACCTCCCGGGCCTGGTGATGAGGCCTCTGCAATATTTCTGGTTTCTCTGTAATTACTTTCTAATTAAATTTTCAAATCCAAGTACAATCAGGAGGTTAAACCATAGCGAGTTCATAGTAGGGTCTTTCCATTTGCTTTTTCTTTCTCTAAGTCAGTAGCTATCCTCTATGTAAAGGTGATAGATAATTTTGTGAATATAAGGTGCTTAAAATCAGGGTAGCAATGCCTTTTACCTGATGGATTCAGCACTAGCATAATTTTATGCACTCTCTATCTGGAAGCACTGCTGTTGCATAGAAATTCTTATAACTGCCTCATCAGATTTGTCCATTAGTGTATCTACTCATGGCTTATTAAGTGGCTGGGGCATTAGGGTCCAAGCTTTCCTTGCCAGGATTTTCCTCTACTCTTCCACATGCAATTTAAGAAAATGGGAGGACTGATGTTTCCAAAGTGTTGCAAGAGTTTTGTGATGCCTTCACCCCAGAAAACAGAACAAAAAAAAGGTCTAAAAAGATGATGTAAAGTAATTGGGAGATGAGATACGTGACAAAAACTAGCCACGTGTAAATAGTGAAGGTGAGAAACAACTGAACTCAGCTGCTAAGCACTGCACAAAGGTCAGCTTGCTCCCTGCCACCACCAGAGTCTTGCAGGGGCCCCAGTGGTCTCCTCCCCTTTGGCTCTGCTCCCTGGACCTCTCCTATAGCCCTGCTTGGATACCAGGACCAGGATAAGCTGACTGGGCTCACCATTGCTTTCCATCTCCACAGCAGGGCTGCCCACAGTGAAGCAGCCACTGTTGAAGTGAACGGAGTGTTTGGAGCAGATGCAAGATTTTTACCGCAGAAAAGTGTGAAGCACACTTGGACAAAGGTCTTGGGCTCCTTCAGATGTTTTTGCAGTGCTGTTAGCAGAGCCCATCCTGGCCACCCATCCCATCTGTGTACCTCACTTGCCGACATGGACTGTCACCAATGGGGCTGTTCTGTGGCTCCTGGGAGTGCTGCTGTTCAGGAGCTCACTCAGAGCTGGGTATGGCAGCACCCGCTGAAGCACCCAACAGTGCAAGTGGGAATTTCAGTCACGCTGAGAAGCTTTGTAGGAGACAAAATTTGTAGGAGACAAAAAATTACTCAGGCTCATCTCTTCACATGTCTACTTTGTTACTGTCAGCTTCTAGCCCCGCTCTCCTGCTCCCAAACTGGGGATGGCAGAATAAGAAGTGCCTGTGTCCTGGTTTACAACCAGGTGTTTCAGCTTAATGAAGAAAGTGGATCTGGGATAATATACCAGTGTGATAAAGGGAGTAAGCCTTGGAGTAAGTTCTGTGCTTAGGAGAGGGAATATTGTGGCATTGGGTTTATTAGATGATGTCAGCATTTAAACTCCCTTAGACCTGTGTTTTGGTTAAGCCCACGAGAAATGTAAGAGTTCATTTGATTTTACCCTGGAAACCTGGCTGCCATCTCTGAGGCACAAATGCTCCTGGAGATAGCCTGTTCTTGCAATTCATGTATTCTGTGAAGCAGAAGGAAAAACATTTTGGCCAGGGTTCAAGCACCTTTCTTGGTTGTCTTGGTGATAAGTGCCTGATAAAAGTTAAAGGTCTTTGCTTGCTTGTATAGAATAAAAGCAGCTTTGCTTAAGTTACTGCTGACATCCATGGTCTTCCAGAGGGTGCTGATCTGTTGTTCCCAGTGTCTGGGCTATTCTTGGTGAGTAAGACAAGGTTGTGTTCTGTGGGTTGTAGCTTGTCCTGTGTCAGAGGTGACTTTCCAATCTGTAGCATGCAGCAGTGGCTGTGTCATGGCAAACATGTGCAGTAAGCTGGATGCTCCCTCTGAGGGGCTGGGCTTTGTGGAAAGAGTATGGGATGGTGGCACAAGCCCACTGCAGTTGGCAGCCTGCTGCAATGGCCCCTGGAAGCAAGCCAAAGGTAGCTGCTGTGTTAGCACCATCATTAGGTTTCAGAGTTGACAGCATGTGCAGATGCAAAGGCGAGGGGAGCCTCCTTGGCACTGCCACTTCCAGTGTTTTGTTGTCTGGGAAAGAAGGGACTGTTTCTCTGATGCTTAGTTTGTGCTCTGAGAGACTGAAGTGTTTTTGAGGGCAAGATTTTTTTAGCAGAAGTGTGAGAATGGTGATGGGGGGAGAAGTGATGTGAGGTCAAAGCAGTGAGATGTGACATTCAGGTTTTCTTTCAGGGCTCCAGGGGGCTGAAGCAGATGTCAGAAGCTGAACTCCTTGAGTCATCTGCAGTGGTGAGGATGGAGCTGCATTCCCCCTGCTGCCTTCAGCCCCTGCTCTCACAGGGCTTTCCCAGTCCCATCTGCCTGACACCATGGGCAACTTCCCAAAGCTAGAACCTCAACTGCCTTCGTTTCTGCACAGTTAGTCATTTCCCACTTATAAACAAACATTTTGGAGACACTAGAGAAACTGAGCCACCAAGAGGACAAAGTTCTGTTGCTTTTATAGTAGCTCATTCACCAGTGAGTTTCACTGTACAGCAGCTCAGCTGAACTGAAACCACCCTCTGCTTGTCATACAGGGAGCAGGAAAATATGCTTCTGGAGCAGGCCAGTCTTTCAATCATCAGCTTGACTTCCACTTAAAATGTTGTAGTTGAGGTGGCTTTGTTCTGAATTTTTTTAAAATCTGTCTTGAGACATCTTGTTCCTTATATGCAGAGGTCTTCCTGGGTTCCTCTGAGGATGCTTGCATTGGCAGTGCAATGGAGATCTGAAGTGTGGTTGTTGCTGTAAAAAGTCAAGCAATTCCCGTCAATCCTTGAAAAAAAAAGAGGAATCTGCTCACCCATGTTTAACTGCTGCCTGGCTTCTGCAGTTTTCTAACCTTCATTTCCATTTGTGACCTGCCCATAGGTGTGTGCTCACACTTCCTCCTGCTGACCCGGGCAGGGCATTCTGCGCCTGGCATGTGGCTCCACACTGACGTGGTTCACGAAAATCCAATGTGGCTGAGGGCACACACAGCTTGGGGGTGAATTATTGCCAAGTCTCCTGGAGCATTACCCAGCAGTGCTGGAAATGGCCCCAGGGATCAACACTCTTGCAAATGATCAGCCAGCCCCTTCCTCAGAGAGGTCCTTATAGGAAAATGTTTGTAGGGTCTAAAGTGGAAAATTGTTTTTAAAAAAAATCTCAGAGAGAGGGATAAATAATCAAAAAGCACTGGGAAGTGTTTAAATCAAATTTTAAACAGCATAGTGGACATTTTAGTTGAGAGAATTATTCTTGTATCATTAAAAAAAAATTAAAATTCCAAACTTAATTATTTACCTAAAAGCTGTATCACGAGGGGCAGATGCTGCCAGCATGCGGGGCTGAGCCAGAACTCCAGGTCCTATGGCTCCTGCTCTGTCCACAGGCTTTGGGCTGGCACAGGCACAGTGCTCTTTCCTGCCTGCCACCAGCCTGGTAAACACGGCTGGCTTGAGCTCAAGTTTAGCACAAGCTCGGTCAGGCACCTGATAAATCTAAGCCAAAACCGAAGTGCGTTTGGCTGCTGAGGATGGAGTTGCTGTCAATTTGTTTTTCTCAGCTCAGCAGTTTCCCCTGAGATCTCCATCAACAAATCAATGCTCGGTGTCGCGCTGTCCTGCCTCAGCTCCTCATCCCGGCAGCTGTGCGTGTCCTCAAGTCGCCCACGGCCACTCCGAGCAGCAGCCTGGGGCTGGCTCAACACTGAGCTTAACTCCCATCGGAGCTGCTGGGATTCAGTTCAGAGCTCAGTGAGTGCCAAGTGCTCCCTGGACTGGAATACACACCTGGCTGCCGTGAGAGGGGTGTGCAACTCTTACATAACCCTTTTGGGTTCCCTCTGGTTTGCTGCACTTCATTAGGAGCCAGAATTTTACATTTTCTGCTGGGCTTCCCCCTCTGAAGTGACAGCCTGACTCTGTGAGGCGGATTCAGGTTTTCCATTTGGGTATTTCCAGTGACATTGGTCAGGCACAAAAATCATGTGATCTGAAGGAGCAACTTTGCCTCTTACCCCAAATGTCAGATTCTTTCTCTCTTTTAAAAAAATATTTTCATTTTTAGGACTCTTTTTCCTAAACTGTTTAAAGCTAGGAAAAATCCCCATAACCTCTAATAAAATTAGGACCACGATACAAATCACCAGGGCTCTTCCTACGGGCATTTCGGCTAAAGTTGACTCGCGGTGCCTGTTCCAACTTGCAGCAGCCGCGAGTGCATCAGCAGCCAAAGGTTCCCCCCTGCAGCACAGTGACAGCTACTGCAGGTGCCCCATCAGCTGGAGCTCATTTATCCATGAGGATTTTTCCTGTTTTTGAAAAAACGTAAGAAAAAAAAGTATCTTCTGCTGCTAAAATCCAGAGAAAATTCTACTGACTTCAGCAAAAGCAGATGGGATTGTTAATGTCTATGACGGAATTGGCAATTATCGGCACTACTTTTCCTTTGTGGGACCCAATCTGACGGAATTTCCCAGGGAGATATGTTGGGTCACAGTTTACAATTTTGCTCCTCACCCATGATGGGGCATGAAGAAAAAATGGGCTAAAACTGTATGTGGTTCAAGGAACAACTGAAAAAATTCATAGTGAAACGTGCTGAGGGACACTGAGGCAACACCACAGCCCAAGGACGGGGCTAAGAATCAAACTGCTGGAGGCAGTGGGGTCTTTTAGGGGAGAAGTTTGGTTGATTCTCTGTTCTTGTAACACCCCCTCTTCTGGGTGTACCCGGGAATGATGGACCTTCACATGATCCAGCCCTACCACTCATCTCATGGGCATCTGTGCCAATGCTTGCCAAAGCGTTTGGGCTTGCTGTTTCTTCATGTTCTAGCCAGATTTAGGTAAATGAAACTAAATGTACTACACAGAGGTCACAGACGAAATGCACATTCCAACTTTACCTGGTTAGATCCTTTTCTAAAGGAAAATTGAACTCCTGAAAAACATTCTGGCCTTGTGCATCATCTACACCAAGAGCATCTGCAGGAGTATATATTGACCTGCTCCATTTTAGGGATGCAATGGGGCTTGGCCAGCAGTTGGCAGAGGCTCGTAAAGCAGTTGGGGTGCTTTGTTTCCCTCTTACATGCACATACAGACCCCCTGAGCTCTTAGCTGGCTGCTGGCACAGCCCTCAGTGTAGCACAGACTGTGTTTTCTCATGTGAAATTCAATAAATTCAGCATTTTGAGGACCTCGGCATAATCAGGGTTTTCAATCTTCTCCTTCATTGCCTTCTAATATACCCTCCTAACAATTAACTCTGTGTGTTGGGAGAACGCCAAATGCAGGGTAAAAGACTTCGTTTTTCTTTCCCATAATTAAATGTCGTGTTCGCTGCTGTCTTTCCCACTCGATTAAGTGTCCGTGTATGGTCTAAAATGCTCCTTGGTGAATTAGCATAAAGTCTGTCAGGATTTCAACCAACATTCTGCCTCCCGCTGCATCTGTGCAGCTCACAAAGGGCAGCGTTGGCTGGCAGTGGGGGCCTGGAGATGGGTTTACTGCAACTCTGAAAAATCCACTTGCAAACCTCTCCCTGGTCTCCCTCCGTGCTGCAGGCTGATTGGGGCAGCTAGCTGATGAATGTCTTTTTTTAAATTTACATCTAAAGACATATTGGAGAAATATTCCCCAAGCCGGACTCTGGCAACATCTACAGCACTGCATGTGATCTGGGCTGGGAGGTGAAATACCAACTTTCCACCAGTTCAGGATGAGCTGGAAGTGGGATGATGACTGGGGTCCTCAGCACAGGATGAGCAGTGGGGTTATCCTGGTTGGCAGCCCTGTCCTGGGGAATGGCCACTTTCCCAAAAAAGTATTCCCTGGAGCCAGTGCACATTTTGCCACACCCCCAGGGCTGGTTTGTGCCCCCCAGTTCCAGAGTCTGTAAACCCAGCACTAAAACATGTCCCAAGTGCCACATCTGCATATCTTTTAAATACCTCCAGGGACAGTGACTCCACCACTTCCCTGAGCAGCCTGTTCTGTGCAGCACCTTCCCTGGGCAGCTTCATTACCATTTCAGTGAAGACATTTTTCCTCATATCCAATCTGAACCTCCTGGGACAACTTGAAGCTGTTTTCTCTTGTCCTATTTCTTGTTTCTTTAATTTTCATAATTCTTCAATCTTCACAACTTCAGGTTTGTTATCAAGTCCAGAGGCAGTCCCTGATATGGGAGGATGGGTCATTTTAAGTTGAGAGAAGACTTAGTGGTGAGGGGAACAGAGCTGGCAGATAAACCTGGAATGTGACTGTAAGTCCCAAGCCCTCTTTGTCCAGAGATACCTCTGTTCCCTGAGAAATGATTACACTGGGTGGGATCTTATACTACTGCTGTTTCCCCAACTCCTCCTGCAGCTCTCTCCATGTCCTTTGAATAAACAGCTGCAGAAAGGGAGCCTTTGTTTCCAGAAGCGTTGGGGGAATGGCTCGTGGTGGTACAGATAACCCTGCCTGTTGAGGAGAGGCTGCAGTACAACTGAGAGGGTACACAATGAATTATTCACCAGCTGTTTCCTCTTCTTTCAAGACATTTTCTGTAAAAACAGGGACTGGAAGTGGTGCATGTGAGATATGCAATCAACAACACAGAAGGAGTTTGAGCTTTTGGCTTGCTGGGTACTCAGACCATCCTTCACGAGGAACTGTGCAAACTGGTTTGTGCAAATCTCTGTCTGGACCTCCATGATGTTTGACTGCAGGTGGCCCATAAATGTGTTTTCTTTTTCTCTCAATGCCTGCTGAAGACCTGAAAATCTGATTTACGGAAGTGCCAGGTGGCTGCAGCTTTGACAGATGTTGTTAGGAGTGATGCTTTAAACACACAGAGAGAGGCACAGTGCCATGCACCCCCATGACTGGGTTCTTGGGGCTTTCTGCTTGGGCCCCTGGCTGTTTGCAGCCTCTCCTTTGCCTGGCCCAGTCCCTAAGGAGGGGACAATGACAGCTCCTCCCTCCTCGGGCTGCAGATAGAGGAGATGGTCTCACATTGGTGAGCACTGGGCTGCATTGGTGAGGTGCAGTGGAAAAAAGCCGATGAGAAAAAAATGCAGGTACCCATGTCTGAGTCCAGCATGTGAAAAAGAAATTACCTAAGATGTGAATAAAAGGCATTGCTGGGGTTTTTTTTCTTTCTTTCAACCTGGCTATTCAAACTGCCATGAAAAATATGTCTGTTCTTTTCTTTCATAACCTCTTACAAGCTCTCAATTTTAGCCTGCACTCCCCAGAGCCCATAAAATAAATGGGTAGAAACACCATAAAAACGAACAAAATCCCAAACCATAGCTAGTTCATATTCTGAGTGTCTCATTAAATGTGTATTAAGGAAAATCCCTCATCTTACATAAATATGTAATTGTTTATAAATCTGTAACTAATTTTAAGCTATTTGAAACAGCCTTATAGTAGAATGACTTTCTAGAAATTGAGGGGGGTGCCAGCTGACAGCACTAAAGGACAAGAACAGATTAGATGTGAAATATCTCTATTTTAATATATTTGAAAAATTTTCCCAGAAAAATTACAGGCTAAAAAAAAAAGGTAAAATTGCTTATTTATTTCATGTTTTTGCCTTTAAATAATAAGAATATTTCCCCCCTAGGAGCTCAGCAGCCTGCCACACCCAGGAACTGAGGACTTAACCAGGCATCAGCTGGTCAGGCCACCTTCCTCTCCTGCTGTCATTTTTTAGCAGTGGGTACTCAGCCTGCTTTCTGCCATCACCTCCACCTCTACAGGGCAACAGCATAGATGTGACAGAGTTATTGAGAAAGGCTAGTATCTCCCAGTACTGCCTTGCCTATTTGCATAAGAGCTGTCTTAGAGCTGGAAAACAGTCTAATGTGCCTGCAGTTCCAAAGGGAACTCATGGCAGGAGGAACACAGAAAAAAATGGACACATTTCTGTTCCTCATGCTGAATATTGATGCACAATGCGTACAACACCTGGCCTGTGCAGCCAAATCCTACCTGATCCCCTGGCCCTGATGCAGGGGATGAGAAATTCTTCCCAGTCT
This sequence comes from Sturnus vulgaris, assembly GCF_052056855.1. NCBI lineage: Eukaryota > Metazoa > Chordata > Aves > Passeriformes > Sturnidae > Sturnus > Sturnus vulgaris. Next base: position 37,997,419 of record NC_142248.1, read on the forward strand.
GCTGGGTCACATGCTGACAAGGTCTAGACGTCAAGCTGAGACGTGCCCAGCCATTTCACAACCCTAGCCAGGTCCTATTCCAAGAAAGTAAGAGCACGGTAAAGTTCTGTATCCTCCTCCTTCAGTGCTGTCCCCAGCTGAGCAGCATCCTTCACAGGTGCCCTCCTGCTCCCAATTGTACCTTTACCATGAAACCAGAGGAGGACTCCAGGCTTTCTTCAATCTGTCTGGGGAGGGAGGAAATAGGATCCTGTCTCCTAAGGGAAGGTGGAAACAGCTGAGTTGGTAAGGAGAAAATATATCCCTGTCCTGGCTGTGCCTGGGCTCCAGCACCAACTCCCTCTCTAAGTGCTTTGGAGGGGAGTTAAAACGTTGCTGCCCCTTTGGTGGAGACTGAGCTGGCTCCAGAGCGGGGTTGAGCCTGTGCTGCTGCTGCGGGCGGGTGCACGATGACAACCCACATGATTGCGTTTCCAGCAGTGAGTACAGTGAAGTGCTGCCAGATGATGACACCTCACACGGTCCCAGGGATACTTTTAGATTCATCTATTAATAGCTCCCTGTGTTTTCATTTCTGAAAGCATAAATATGTATCCCCAAATGCCCCTGATTGTCACATGCCTTGAAGTTGGTAAATTGGTGAGTGATTTCAGATCTGTCCAATGTAAGGCTCTGTGATTGATCAGCATGTCCGTAGCTGTCCTCGCCTCACTCCTATGCCAAAATCCTGGGAGCGTGTGTTCATCACAGTGACAGGCTGAGAACAATCTGAGGAGGAAAGCTGCAGGAGCTGGGTCAGTCCTGGAGCAGGCTAGCATAACTTCAGCTGATTTGAAAGTGAATTACACTCATTTAGGCCAGGCCTGGAATTTGCCGCTGGCATGGGCTGGCTCTCTGCAGCTCCACTAATCTAGTTGTTTTTGACCCAAAGTGCTGTCTTTGGGAAAAGAGCTGAGCAAAAGCAAATCATGGTGCCAGACTCAGCTGTGACTTTGCCTATGAAAAATGGAACTAATACGAGTGATCCTTACTTCTTGTGATCTTAGATTTTAACTTTTTTTAGAAATTGCAATAGTTAATGAGTGCATATAAATGTGTGTGCATGGGATGCACACACATAACTCCCACCCATGAACACACACTAAATACTGGCTGATTCAAGTATAAGTGTTTTGTTTCTGGATTTAAACTTCCTCCACATTCAGTAATTTTGGAGTGGAGATTTTGTCACACTGTGCTGCTGAGATGCTCAATGCAAATGTTGGGTTTGATGCGGCTGCTGAACATTTCTTGGATGATTTGCATTCTGGGCTTTTTCACATGGTTCTCTTTCTGAACCCAAAAGTCGCTCTGGGCTCTGGACTAACTGAGCTACTGGTTTTGGGATTCATGGGTATGTTGGCAGTGCTACCCTCAGATTAGAGATCAGCATTTGCACCTTCCCAAAAGGTCACTTTGTAACATCTTTTAGCTGTTGAGTGACTAAATTAAAACTAGTGGCAGCATAGGAGGGACATCAGTGACCCCATGCACAAGTGTGTGTAAGACCAAGTACAGTGAAATGTTTATCAAGAGGATATTTCCAGGTGATGACAAATTCAATCTGCTGAGACAAGAGCCACCCTGAACAATCCACAGCTGGTGGGACTATGTCCCTGTGTCCATTGCCTCTCTATCCTCTGGCAACATGAAAATCACACAGCATGAGCTGCTGCCTCCAGCCAGCTCAGCATGGACCTGCCAACTTCAAATATCACCCTGAGCCAAATGCAGCTCTTCCTGGGATCAAAGAAAGCCACCTGCATTGAAAAAGACTCATCAGAGTTTTGACTCTGTGTCCCCTGCTCCAGGCAGGACTGCTCTGAGTAACAGAGGACACAGCCATGCCCTGCAGAGGTCATGCTTCACTCCAGGTGGAAATGGCATTTTTGGGCACCCTCTGGCCTCTTTCAAAAATCCTAATAATTTTTAGTCCAACATTTGGCTAAGGTAAAACAATTTGCAATTCTAGTCACTCACATGAGAATTATTTTAGGATAAAGAGCAGAGGCATTTGCAGTCTGGTGAGACACTCCTCACAAGTATTAATTTGGTCTTGTTGCTGAGGGGACTTTCTGGAGAAAGGAATGGTGAGAAGAAAAAAAAAAGAAAAAGAGCAGAGAAGGAAACTAGAAAGTGAAGGTCATGTCTTCCCTGTCTAGAGGTGGTCTTTACCAATGGTGGTGAACTGTCTTTGTCTAGATCTCTGTGCATGGGGACAGAAGGGGAGAGAACAGCAGTTTTGGCCCTAAAAATGCAGAAATAGGAGAGTGATATTTTGCTTTCTTGCTGCTCACAGGGAGTCACTCAAAAACCTACTGCAGTGCAGAGCAAAACGTGGCCATAGTAATCCAACTGCTTATCGAGCTGGGGAGGGCCTGAAGTCAACTAATTTGGTAGCAGCCTGTTTATGTAGTGTAATCCCATGTTAGCCTTGAAAATGCTAAATCAGGAGTGAAATCAAGATTTTTCTCACCACTGGATTTAGTTTAGCCTTTCCAAATGGGATAATACAGCAGAATTCTGCCTTTATTTGAGCTGTTTTATTTCACTCCATTTTATTTCCTTGTTTGTTTTGAGTAGCCAAGGACTTTCCAATAGAGTATCTTTGTGCTCTGCAGGCTGCTCAGGGCAGGTCATATTAACGAGCTGTGGATAATGTTTCAGAGAGCATCTCAGAAACCAGAGGCTGTGCCTCAATCCCAGGCTGCAAGCCCCTGGGCGATCCAACATCAGGCTTCCTGTTCCAGCACCAGTTTTCCCCAGCATGACTGAGGCTGTATGAAACAAGCTGTCAGTGAGATTACTGCATGGCTGGGCTCTGCTTCTAAGGGACAGGAACCTCCATTAAAGAACCAGTGCAAATTGCAGGGCACAATGTGCACTGTGCTGAACTGAGTGTCACTGGTTTGGAGGCTACTGGCACACGGAAACAGTGGGAGATGGTGAATCCTAGAGTTTAGTCCCTGTGTGCAAAGGCTTTCACAGGATGCATAACTCATACTTCATGGCCTTAAACTGCTTTTGTTGATGTTGTTGGCCCAGATGGCCTGGGAAAGGCTGGCCAGGAGAGATCCCATGGCAGGCAGTCCATGCACAGCCTCCTCTGCTGCTGCAGTGGGGATGGAGGGAGTTCCTGGGAGAGGGAAGCAGGCTCAGGGGCCACAACTCCCTTGCCTGCTTCAGTCCAGGAGCACCTTCTTTCCCTGGTGGGAGAGAGGCATGTGAGCATTGGGAGGATTTTTTTGGGAATACTTTGCTATGGGGTTTGCCATTCCTTACCCCTGATTTCTACCAGCAGGGTGTGGGATAGGCTTGGTAGCAACGAGGACTTCTCAGCATGCTCCTTAGGATTGGTCTGACAGAGGCATCCTGTGGGCAGTGTTGTGAAATTCAATCTATTTTTTTTTTCCCTGTGACACAGATCTCACTTTACCTGCTCTTTTCTTGCCTACCAGCAGCTCAAGACAGCTTTGTCTTACACTGAACTCTTGCTTGAAGTCTTTGAATTTTCCACAACCTTCAGTCACAGATCTGAGTGTGCTGATAACTGATTACAGCTTCCAAGGACTCTTCCATGCAGTCTTCTCTGTCCATTGTGAAACAGAGAGGCATGACAGAGAAGGAAATCAAGTAAGTGACAATGACAGTGTTGGTCACAAAGTGAATGAATCAGCAAACACACAGTTTTCAGTTATTTAGTTTCAATAGACCAAATCTTCAGGGCTGAATTTTTCTCTTTCAGTTCCTCTTGGGTGCTTAAATCACATGCAATACTTTGCAAATATAAATTTCCACCTCATGTGTAAAAACAATGAGATGAATAATTTTAGCACAGATGGCTCTTGTAATACTGGTCTGGTTCCAAATATTCAAGGATCCTTTTAGAGCCCTAGGTCCTCATTCCTGGTATTTGAAAGCTAATGTTTGACTCTTTTTATCTTAAATTCTATTCCATCTTTCAACTTCAAGCTTATAATTTTGCCATAAAAAGGCTGAGGAAAATGAAGAAATTAAAAGACACTCTCAAATACATAGTTTTTAAGATAATTGGTGATTTTTACATTAGATAATTTGAGCCTCTCTAAGTTGTGAAATCACAGCTGATAGTGTAAAAAAAGGGTATTCAAGATAAGGTCCCTTTTAAACAAATAATATGTAAAGAGCTGACCAATATTAAAACCTCTTGAAAAAAACCCTGTGACACAAAGAAAAGTAGATGGTGTGAATGCAACCCAGCATGGTTTCTGCCTGGTTCCATATGATGCTGGGTGGAGAGACCCAGGCCCAGAGCAGCTCACTTGTTCACCATGGCTGCCCAAATACCCACAAAAACCACCTTGGCTGATGAACTCCTCACCAGGTGGGTGGTTAAAGATTTCATTTAGGCATCAAAAAAGCCTCAGCAACCTACAGCTCCTAAGGATTTGCCCTCAGGTGGTTGCTCTCAGCTATTGATGTTGGATATAGAGGGCACTTAGAAACTCAAAGATTTGGATTGGGAATCCCAAAGAGGAGGTGCTGGTTTTGGGTATCAGTCTTTGCTGATGTGTTCAGTAGCAGTCCTGGGACTTGGGCTGGAGGGAAGCTTGTTTTGTTAAGCTTTCTGCTGGGGGCTGAGTGGTGTCTGCAGGGAACCTTTCTCTGCCTTGGAAGATGAAGGTGGGCTCTGGCTTCCCTGGAGGATGTAAGAGCTGGGCTGGAGGCCAGTGAGGCTTGTGTGTATTTCAGAGGATGGAGAATTACAGAGCCTGTGCAGTGCATAGGGCTTGGAAAGCTCTGTGAACCTGATGATAGCAAGCTCTCTGAATTGAGAGAACAGACCTGTCCAAGTTATTCAGAGCTGGGGCTAAGGAGCAGGAGAGCCCAGGGTGGTCAGTTTGCAGTGTGAGGCTGGAGGAAGGCATGTCTGCAAACAGATGTCCTTGGGGGACGTGTCCCAGAGGTCGCTCACAATGACTAGTCAGTGCTTTTAGGAGTTGCTGTGCTGATTCAGAGACTCCCTGGACAAAGTAATTTCTACTCTCAGAAGTATCATCTTGCTGCTTCAGATGTGTCGCTTTTAGGCTGATTTGTGGCTGGATCTGACCCTTCCACAGCAACTGAACATTAGCAGCTGAAGGCTTAACAGTAATATGCTTAGTGTAATAAGATCAATTATATTAAATGCCTGATTAAGAGCCCCAGGGACTGGAATCCTTCCCCTGCAGAGGCACCAGTGAGTGCCCTGGCACCAGTGGGTGAGGCTTTCCCTCTTCCAGAAGCTGTGTGTTCTACACTTTACTCTCATGTCCAGTCTGTTTTTAGGTATAAATAGACGTTTTTTCCTGTTCCTATTACTCTTCACTCCTGGTGCAGATTGCATCAGGGGCTCCTCTGACATGAGTTTCTGCCCTTTGAGCTGCATGGCCATCAGCCATCACTGAGTTGCTTCATCCTGACTGGGAAACAGGATGTATGTGTGATGTATGAGGGCACTTCTAAGGTGGCACTTGGGGGCACAGACCTTGGCACCTGAGCAGCTGTGTTCACGTGGGGAGCAGTGCTGCAAAGCACCTGTGCTTGGCAAAATTATCTTTACACGTAATGGTGCTGTGTGCAAAGTGCTTCAGAAAGGGGGGGGGGCCCTTGCAAGAGCAAGTTGGGGACGAATATTCTTCTACTTCTAGCACCTCAGCCTTCACATTCCCAGACAAAACATGAATTTCAAATTGATGATAGTCTACTAAATGTCTTCAGCTCTCTACTCAATATACTAGAGATGCACACCAGAAATTGAGAAGAGAATTGAATCTGAATATTAAACCAGTGATTCCCCAGAGGGAAATTTTCTCAACTTGTCTGATTCTCCAAGGAGATGGTATTCCCATAGAACTAATTTTATAACTAATGATCAGATGAAATAAGGCTCTGTCAGAGGTTTAGAAGACCTAACTTGGCACCAGTTGAACACATACGGAATTTGTGAAAAAAAAATGAAAAAAATTGTTTGGAACTTTTTCATCACATGTGCATTTTTTTCACTGAAAGTGCACTTAGAACTTAAACCACTGTTCTTCTCAATCTGTGAGATGAGTAAATGATTATGTCCTCTGAAACCCGCATCAAAGGGGATGCTCTACCTTTCTATAGTGTTTTCCTTTTATTTAAAGTCCTTTTACAGAAACCAATGGAAGTTGTCATGACGTGAGAGGCAGAAAAGTTGCCAAATGTCTTGGAAACACAGGCAGCTACTTCTGGGAAAGCGAGTAGCTAAGGGCTAACAGGAAGGCAACTGCCTGATTCCAAATTTAGATTCTATGTCCCAAAAAACATAAATCTGCTGAATTCCATCTCTGTCTATCCAGGCTTCTTAAAAATCTTGCACTTGGGATGCTGTGTCTCAGGACTTTTGAAGGTAAATTCTGTCCCCCTTTGGCTCTAGCAGAATGGCTGAGCAGATCAGAGATTATTTATTCTTTCTTATTTGCATATGTTGTAAAATATAGTAATTTTTCAATGTGTTCAGCTCTGGACAATAGAGGCATACTCAGAGCAGAGCAGCTTTGGCCTGAGTTAGGTGAAGGAGTTGGAAAGAAATGACTGGGGGAGGATGGGTGCAGCTGGGGAGAGGTTGGTGCTGTTCCTCCCATGGATGGGAGGAACAGCATGAAGGGAGAGAAGGTTCTTTGCTTTCCCCCTCACTCAGCAAGAGCAGTGCTGGCCCAGCAGTGGGAGCCATCGTGTGATTGAAAAACAAACCATTGCTAGGTAGGTGTTTGTTGGGTGATGGGAGGATCTGGGTGGATGTGTGAGCAAAGGATAGGAATAAAACTGGAAGAGTGGGGTAGAGAAAGATCTGACTAATGGGCCTGTGTGTGAGAAGCATGTGAAATGTCCTGTACAGTCTAACGGTATATCCTCACCAAACAGTATATCCTCACCAGTGAGTGATCATCTGCATCCCACTGCCCAGCTGAAGGGCATCGTGCACTTCAGTCCAGTGTCTTGCACAGCATCTGCTCTCAGTTTTCAGGGGAAACCTGAGTGCTGTTTGCCTCCATGATTCTTCTCTCATCAGGGACTGGCTGTTACCCACTAACTCAGGCTTGGAGGGAAAGCACATCTTGTGCACCAACCTCCTTTTCCTTTTCTTTCTTGCTCAGTCTCAAATAGATAATGAACCAAGACCTCACCTCTATGGCTTTTATACCTGAACCATGGATGCAAGGAATAGAGATGGAGAAGTCAAACCCGAAAAACAACTATGTGCCTGACCCTCATTGAGTGTTGGTGAAACTCCTTCATGGAGAGCTGTCAGGTTATGAACCTTCCTGGTTGAGGTGGATCAAGAGAGGGAGAAGACTCTTGCTCTGTATATGGGTCCCTGCCTTCATGCCCTCCTGGGGTGCAGCAATCTGACCTGTATCTCAACCAGGTGACACCCCCAGGAGACATGAGGATTCACATGCTCCCACCCACAAACCTTTCCTTGCCCAGTGGCTGGTGGTACCCAAAATCACCCCAGGAAGAGTGTGGAAGATGCCTTTATCGGGAGTGTCCAAGAGTGACACAGTCCTGGGAGGCTCCCTGCAGATCCGAGTCTGGATGAACTTCCCCTCAGCAGATGCTCCAGCTGGATGACTCGGTAGTGCAGTCATGCAGTGGCAGCTGTCCAACTCTGCAAACCACAGAGCAACAGAAACTTAAGACAGAAGCTGCTGAATAGCACTTGAGGAGGGGCTGCAAGAGGCCCAAAGTACTCTGGTTGGGCCATCTTTCCAAGGATTACTGTGACAATACCCTGACCCAGCATGGCCTTGAGCTCCTGGTGTCACTGTTGGCATCCTGGGGTGCGTGAATCCTGCAATGGAGCAGAGATGCAGGACTGTCTGTGCTGACCCATAAAGCAAAAATAGTCATATTTCTTTTACCTTTAACTATTTTTAGGCGGAGGAGTGGCTTGAAAGTTCAATTCTCTTCTCATTTGTGTTGGTTTATCATCAAGCCCTGTCAAGAGTCTGGCTTGTTCCTTGGAGTTAATGTCATGAGCAGGCCAGGTATTACACTGATCCTCCTGGATTTGGAGTCAGGAAAATCAACCCCTTGGGAAGTAGGGCAGCTTTCATAGCCATTAGTGATGCCTCTTGGTCTTTCTGAGAAGCTTCTCCTGTGGCTCTGTCCTGAAAGGAGCTGGTAAGGATTCACGCTGAGGTCACTGCTGGGAAAAAAGGCTGCTCCATCCTCCCCCAGGCTTTATGGGTGCCTGTGTCTCAGGACTGAACCGTGGCCTGTTTGTCCCTGGCAGGGCCACCACTTCCCAGCAGTGCTGCCCTTCCTTTGGAAGGGATGGATGAGCTGCTGTCCTGATAGTTCACAGGTCCTGCAAGATACTTTGAAATCTCGTTCCAAGGGGGATAATTGCTCCCTCTCTCCTCAGTGGATGTGTTTGTGGGAGCGATGCAGTGAGGCTGGGAGGCTGGAGCAGCTTGGAGCCATCGCTTTGTTCCCATCGCCTTGAACCCACCACCCCGGCTCAATACCTGGAGTGTTTCCCCCTCAAAAAGCACCTGCATTTTAGAGCTCGACTTAAAATCTTCCCTTTCCCCCAGGAGGAAGGACACCTCTTGTTGCTTTTTCATCCGAAGTGCAGCAGCCTTTGATACAACCCAGGCTCCAGCCCCGAGTGCGGAAGGGAACCAAACGCTTTGTGGAATGTCCTGGCCTTGTCCTGTGGGATATGGCTGGGAGCTGCCCCATGGCTCCGTTGCTTTTCACGGGAGTGAACACTTGGCTCTGGTATTTCTTCTTTCACGGCCAGCGGTTCCCTGCGCCGGGGGCTCCTCCGTCCCCCCGCGGCTCCGCGCTGCTGCCGGCTCCGGCTGTTCCCAGAGAGCGGCTCCGCATGCGAGGAGGAGCCTAGATGGGAGCTCACCTGCTGGATTTGGAGTTTCTTTCCTTTTTTTTTTTTTTTTTTCTTTTTTTTTTTTTTTTAAATTTTTTTTGGTCTTAATTTCCCCAGTCATTGTGGCCGCTGCTGAAGGCTTTTTGTGACTGCAGCTCCACTAGAGGGCAATGTGATCTGGCGTGGGGACGGGAGCAGGGAATAGCACGGCTGCCCCTCGGGATGGGAGGGTGGCGAGCGCTGCCCGGCCTGGGGCTGAGCCAAGGGCTCGGCTCACCCCTGAATGGCACCCTAGTGCTGGGGCCAGAGCATCTCCTGTTCGCTGCCAACCCAGTGCAGAGACAGGACGGGACCTGACAGTCAGTGAATGTCACTGAAAAGGGGGGGTAAAGCCCAAAGCACTCCCGAGCACTGCTGAGATGGCAAAGCAAAGGTGCGGGTTGGGGATGGATGACACGCACAAGCACGTTCCTGCTGCGAGCAGAGGAGCCTGCCCTGGACATATGTCCTTCCAGGAGATGTCAAGGATGATTGCTCTGTGCTTTGAGCACAGTCCAGTGTGGTAGGAGGTGAGGCTGTCTGTCACAAGTTGTCTGTTCTCTTGCCCTCCCCTGGGGTGGGAGGGAGGTGGGTGCGGGGAGCCCTTTGTTTTCATTGGGTCTGGGAGATTGTATTTTACTCAGTATATTGAAGATAATAAGGGATCAGTTTCCTTTCCTGGTCTGGGTAAGGTTTGTTATAACATCACATCACATCACATCACATCACTGTTTTGAGACAGTGTGTGATGCAGTGTGGCTTCTCCTGGGAGTCCCGAGTTGGGTTTTTTTCAATGTTTTTTTGAATGTGGCAGTTATCTGATTATCTCTGCTTCCTTACACACGATCAGGCACAACAGAACGAGCAGGAGTGGGCCCAGACTGAAATAGAGGCAGGGGAAAGCTCGAGACCAGTGTGGGGTAGAGGGCTGGGTGACTGGGTTCCTTCACGGAAGAAAAGCTCCAGGCTTTGCCAATAGTGAGGCCAGCGTTGGCAAGCAGCTGTGGGAGCTGGCCAGTAGCTGTGTGGTGTAGCTATGAAGTGCCCACACCTTTGGGTATGGATTGTTGGCTGCAAGCTGATTGCTCCCATGGCCCTTCCTCTGCAGAGGGTCATTCTTTTCCAGGCCAAATGCTGTCCCAACTGTTACAGTGGCTGAGCAACACATTCCTTGTCTTTAGGGAAAAAGAAAGGAAGAAGATGACCTGAAGGAGTCTACAACTACTCTAAATGAGGATTTGGGGTTTAAGGCTAAGTCTCCTTAGAAGGCTAAGGGGGATGTGCTTTGGCAGCAGACTAATGCTCCAACAGTGACTCTTGGCATCCCTGCTGCTCTGTCCACCCTGCTTTAGGCTGCCCATGCTGGGCTGGTCATTGTCCCCAGGGAAGGCTGTGGAGCAGCATGAACTATGCTGGAGGGGATATTGGACCCTACCACAGCCCTTGGTGGCCAAAAAGCTCTTGAGCCTAGGCTGGCCCTGGCTCTGCCCCAAGCTGGTTTCTGGAGTAAACACAGCCGGGACTAAGGGCTCTCCGTGGGGGAGGCAACACAACAGCAGCTGCCTGCCCTGCTGGAAATTGCACCCATTAAATTTAACATGGAACCTGCTGCAAGGTGGCATATCAATAAAAAATGTGAATTGCTGACTTTGACACTCCCTTGCACGAAAACTGACCTTGGGAGATGATAAAATGCAGCTGTACTGAGGAGTGACCTAATGAAATTTGACTTGAGTTATTCTACACTTTCTTCAACTTTTGGTAGGTGTTTTCACTGCTTTAACACTGTTATGGCTGTCCTCTTACCCAACACCTTGGGCATGGTCATGTGGGACTTGGTGACCCCTTCCAGAAGGCTGTCAAGAAAGCAAAATTAATTCCAGCTCAGTGCATTAAGTAATTTTGTTTTTCTTTTGTGGTTTATTTTTCTTTAATTTCATCTGCTCCAAATTTGGTTACGCAGAAATTTCCACTTCAACCCAATCTGTGAGCTTTTGACAGACAGGCTTATTTAAGACCTACAGCTGGAAGAAGTAATTAAAGTTCCACTGAAAATGCAACTTCTTGACCTAAGGCAAAAGTACTAAATTTCAACTTAGTTTTACTTTATAATCTCAGGTTCAGCTTCATAGCTGTGTAGCATTTTATTGCTGATGGTGGAAACAGGGCTCTTGTATCCTCCTTTTGTTTTTGTAGTGGAAGCTCACAAAGGTATAAAAAGCCCCTGAAAACTCATTTCCCTCCCTTCACAAACCAAAGCCTATAACGGGGCAATTGTTTTTGTTTTTGGCTTTTTTTTCCCAATTTAGGGTGCTGCGAACAAGTGTTTTTAAATGTTCACTTCCATTGTAAGACTGGTGGTGTGGTAGCCAGGGTTTGTCCTTGTTTCACCAGGACTGGGATGAGTCATCTCATGATGCCTGGATCTTGTACTGCTGAGCTGAGCTTTGGAGCTTCCAGCCCTTAAACCCTTCTGGGTGATACCTGCCCCAGGTATCTGGCCCTTGGAGTTCTAAAAGTGCTACCAGCCTCTCACCCAACACTGGGAGTGGGGATGAGAAGGGATGCTGTGCCTTGCCTACATCTCCCTGAGAGCAATCTCTATGCCAGAGGTGGGGAGAAGTTTAGGCCTGCCTCAGGGAGAGGGTGTGTAAAACTCACACTATAGCTGCCTGGAAATTTGGCCAAATGGGAATATACCCAAACCTCTTAAAAAATCAAGAAAGCAAGGAAGTAGTGTGGAATCTTTAGAAAATCAGATGCTCACATTTTGTCACAGAAGAGCATTCCACACTGTTTTTTTAATTAACTTGCAGGCATTCTTGAACAGCCTTCTCTTGTCACCCCTCCTTCCCCCTCAACCTTTCTAAAGGTTTTCCTGGAAAGACTGGACAAGGAAATGGCCAATACTCAATGGAAAACTAAAAGCCAACTGTTTTAGAATGAATTACAGGAATAAACCTTGCCCTTTTTTTCTGGGAAAACTTTACTTAGTTAACTCTCTTGGATGAATCACTGCTGTTAGTAGGAAAGCACTGCTGGTCTTGTCTCTGCTGCATCCTCTTGCACCCGTACCTCATCTCCAGAATATGTGCTGTTAATCCTGTCTGGAGCCTGTTGCTGCCTTAGAATTCTCCCTTTTTGGCTGGACAGGGTTGCTGCTACTGTTTATTAACAAGCACGGTTAAAATATGCTGCTACTCTTTGCTTTGTGCCATGATGCAGATTTGTGTGACCCCAGCATCAGGAGCTGGATGAGAGGAGAGCCACGATCTTGGTTTGCCAGTGCAGTGAATAGCTGCTCCTGGAGCCTGGATCACTGCTGTCACAACCCCCTTGCTATAGAGCAGTGGTACAGCAGGAGCTCCTGCTGCACATCCACATGGGCTTAAAACATTCTGACAAGTAAACTGTATGGGCTGCCTGGATGCAGGATCAGATAGAGTTTGTCAGGGCTGCTCCAGTCTCATGGTTCATTGGAGATTACCCATCTTCCCACAGCTGGCATGGCTCTGGCATGTAGCTCCCAGCCAGCTGCAGTGCTCAGGGTAATCCAGGCTCCCTGTGCTTGTACCTGACCAGGACCAGTTTTGGACTGTGGGGTCCTGCTGGTGTTCACACCTGCTGAGGGTGAGGCCATGGCTGGAGTGAGCAAGGCCTGTTCCATCCTGCAGCTGGCAAATACTGCAAAGGAACAATATTTTAGGTGGGCAGGGATGCACGTCCCAGGGGACTGCCAATGTGCTGGGCTAAGCCAGCCCAGGCAAAGCTTTGCTGAGGCATGGATCACTCACCCTGAGCTGGGGAGGGGCTGGTGTGGTTCTCATCCTTCATGAACCCAGAGGCAGTCGAAGGGGTGCAGCCCAAGCCTGGAGGATCTATGCCTGTCAGAGTCAGAAGTTCAGTATTTGTGGAAGAGGAGATGGATTGTATTTGCTCAGTGGTCCCAGAGGAAGCTGTGTCCTGGGGAGTAGAGAGTTGGAGGCAAGGGGAAAAGCAGAGACCAATTTAAAGGAGTCCTTCATTCACTGCCTGTGCTGTGAGGTCAGCAAGGAGGCTGTCTGGGAGCTTATGGCACTGCTGCTGCATTGTGGCATTTGCTAACACAGCCTCTAAATCCAAGGGGAGGGAGAGGGAAAGAAAATTCAAAATAAACTGAAAAATTTGGTTTAATATAAAATAAAATCTGTTAGATGCAAAAAACCGTAATAACTTTATCCCTGTCAAAATACTTTTTGATACAGTTTTGTGTGCAGACTGCCTCATTTTCATCCGTTTTGCAATAAAAAGCACCCGACTTCTCACCGGGGCTGGCTCTGGCAATATCCCTCAGTGACGCATTTGCAGTTGGCAGGGGAAGGAGGGAGAAGGTTCATGTGGGGTCAAACACATCCCAAACGGGTGTTCCTCCAAGCGGGAAGAGCTGCAGTGCAGAGATGCAGCTGTGGTGGCTCGTTGTCCTTGGAAAGGCCCTGCAGGGTTGGGGAGGGACAATAATGTTCCTGTGCCAGCTCTCATATGTGTTCAGCAGAGCCCTTCTCTGGATTTTGGTCCCACTGGCGCCCTGTGGGCTCCTTGTGGTTTGAAGAGGGGCTGAGCTAGGGCAAATCTTTCTGCCAGGGCTGTTCTCTGTGGGCTTTGGGTGATGCCTGGGTAGAGTTGGCTGTGCCTTTACATGTCTCAATACCCAGTTCCTCAGTTACCTCCTGTAAGAGTGATACCTGCTCTTCCCTATAGCCTTGGGGGAAGCCTGGAAAGAGGCAAAGTCTGGATGTCACAAGCAGTGCTAGCCAAATACTCAGGTGGATTATGTATATGATCTGGATAAGTGATGGCTCAATGTTTAAAAAAATCTACTTTTCTTGTTATAAATTATTTCCAAACAGGAGCTAATTGTCTAGATAATTCCCCTTGTACCAGAGAGTTCATTTTCCCATGTTCAGGACAGGGTCTAGTCCAGTAGTAGGGCTTTGGTTGCTCTGGCAAACAGTGATGATCAGGAGTAAGAGTGACAGTGACGTTGAAACAAAATACATTGAGCTGGACTGGTTTTCTTTGCAGGCATTTTGTTTTCTGACAGCTGTAGAAATCTTTGCCTGAGGATCCCGTGCTGAGAAAAATACCCCTGGGAAAAGCAGTTCAAAGGCATTTTTGGGAGAGGAAACTTTCTTCCAGTCCAGCTTTGACAAAAGCACACACAGTCCAAAACCCCTCTGACCTCTCCCAGCAATGGGCTGGACTCCTCAGGAGTCACAAGCCCTCCTTTCTCTGCTTCTTAACTAGAGCCACCCCCAAATACCAAGGGTTTGGCATCTGAACCATACAATTTGTTGGTGACCTGTGCTATTTGGAGACTTGGGAATGTGCCACCAGGATGCAGAGCAAGGCTCTGTTTATAAGTCACGCTGCTGCTGTAACACACGTCCTCGAGGGCAAGTCTCATGAACATCAGCTCTGAGACGAAATGCTGCCGTGTGGCTCTGTTCCCCCTGGCAGGGAGAGATGCACAGCCCTTCCTGGCAGCTCGTGTTGGTTGTGGTTTGGGACTGCAGTGGAGGAGTTTTCACACAGAGCTGGGGACTCTGGGGGAGGAAGGCACCTGGCCTGGCTGGCTCGCAGAGCTGGCGCTGGCAGCCTGACCTGCTGGTAATGATCTGACCTCCTTCTCTTAATTAATAGTGAGCCCTGGTTGGGGCGATCATCATCACAGTGGCTCCTCGCTGGTGCTGAGCTGCAGCAGTGTGGGGATGCAGACTGGGCAGCTTTCTGAGAAAGGGAATTTTAATAGGGGTTGCCAGAGCCCACACAGACCTCTGGATGCACTGAGCGTCCTCTTTATCCCAGGAGGGCATTGAAGGCAGCCCTAAAAGGGAAAATGCCAGGACTTAGCCAGGGGGGCTAAAAAGTCACGAAAAGGGAGGGAGGGGGAAGGGAGGCAGAGAAAATGTTTACCAAGGGCCTAATTAGCACAAGTGAAAAAATGGTAATAGGGTGAAGAGAGACTGGGAAGGAAGGGGAGAGCTGTGTGGATGTAGGGACCAGCTGGTGGAGAGAAACCAGATGAAAGGGAAGAAACCAGAAACAGGAGAAGAACAGGCATGGGGAAACAGGAGGTGGGAGGCAGAGAACGAAGGCAGGAGGATTAGTTATTTTGAGGGACTTTTTCAGCAGAAGAAATTGAAGGTTAGGGGAAATGGCATCTGTGGAAAGTAGAGAGGTGAGTTGAACTGAGGGAGGAAAAGCTGTGCTTTAATATTTCTCTTCTCCAGGAAGAGGAGAAAATGGTTTCAGGAGAGCTGTGTGGTTGGTTACACTGAGAGGAAAACCTGGATAGTCAGAGCAAGAAAAAGACCAAGGTCCATAATGAAAAACAAAAGAACAAAAGAACAGAAGAAAGCTGTTGAGTAGTTGGCTGCAGAGAGAATGCAATTGGATTTTTTTCCCCACTAAGCAGGGTAAAAGTGGGCTCAGCTCTCCTTCTCTCTCTGAGTAACCCTGAGGTGGCTGCTTTGCTGTTTCTCTGTTGATTATGCTGCTGTTGGGTTACATCCATGCTGTGCACACATGAGCAGAGCTTGTCCACAGAGCTGTTTCCCATTTCCAGGCCTCTCCTGGGGGTTTCTCCTGCAGGGCTGGCTATGGGCACTGGCTGTGCCTGGGTCTGCAGCCCCAACACAGGGCTCAGAAAGCCATGTTGTGATGGGGTGGTCTCCCTTGACAGCTGCACCCCAAGGAAGCTAAACCTTAGCTGCAGCCTCTCGTGCTCCATCTCCCAGCTATGTGCCTGGTGAGAACACACTTTTAATTACTGAGCAGTGACCTTTTTCACTCTCCCTTTGGAACCACTGCTGTTGAACTATGCTGGTGTGCAGTGCTCAGGATGCTGAGCCCCTGTGTGCATCTGCCATGCCCAGACCACACAGCCAGGAAAGAAAAGACACCAGGGAAAAGCCCAAAGCACGGATACATGCTGTGGTGGGACCATCTCTGCTGTTGGGCAGAGCTAAGAGCAGGGTGCAGGCAGGGTTCTCTTGTTTGTTTGTTTCTTTCTTCAGTATTGATCCTCTATAATTCCAGTAACATGGGTGTAATCGTGTCTGGAGGTCTCAGTTGCTCTTCTTCCCCAGTTTGTACAACAGTACTATAAACAGAGGAACTTGGGTCTGATTTAAGAAACTGCCTGGGCAGTACAGGCTCTGCTCATACCTGACGGCTGGGCGCATGCAAAACAGCACTTGCTGGCCTGGAAACTCAATTGTAGGAATTCTTTGGTGTGTGTGTGATTTTTCTGCAATTTCATGTTCTTGATGTGAATTTCTGACAGACCTGGTGAAAATGTTTAACAGCTTCCACATCACTTAAAACATCTCCCTGCCTCTTTTCCCCTTACTGCAATAGGGGTTTTTGTAACATAGGATGAGAACTACCCTTGTGGTCTATTAGAGG
This sequence comes from Sturnus vulgaris, assembly GCF_052056855.1. Lineage (NCBI taxonomy): Eukaryota > Metazoa > Chordata > Aves > Passeriformes > Sturnidae > Sturnus > Sturnus vulgaris. The sequence goes on from NC_142248.1 coordinate 38,013,827, forward strand.
TGCTCATGGAAAGGGTTCTTCTGTGAAGCAGAAATAATTTTGCATTTTAATGCACTTCTGGACAGATTTGGTTCTGTGTGAGGTTTGCACCCATCAGAGAGGGGGAAAATGTCAGTTAAGCAGAAATCATTATCAAAATAATGACACCATAATAAAAGCCCAAATCCTGCTCCTTGTCACCACCAAGTAATCATGTGGAACCAAATGCAAGTGCCACTCCTGTGGGAATCTCTAAATCGTCTGTGGTAGTGGTGTAAGTCAGGAGTGACTCCAAAAAATGTCAAAGCATCACTTTTCTGTGTGTGTCCTGCATGGGAAAGGCACAGCATGTGCTGAGAGGTCAGGGATGAGAGCATGGTGTAGTCCTACATACACCAGCCCCCTGGGCAGACTCCACAGCCAAGGGGGAATCACTCCTGGGTGTGTCATGTACCCCCCACCTTTGCAGCTATCCTGCAGCACAGTGGGGCTGGTTTGCTGCCCATGCTGCTTGCCCTTGCTGCAAAATGAACCCTTGTGCAAAGATGGCTTTGCCTTTGATGGGGAAGGGAAAATCCAGGACTGGGTAAAACTGAAAGCAAAATCCCAGGTGAGTGGAGTGAGTCCTGTCTGAGGACATAAGGGATGGCAGTGGCCATCGGTGTTATGAGAAAATCCTCCTTCAATGGGCATCTCTGTCATAATGTAACTGTACTTCAGGCAAAAGGCACGTCTGAGTTGGCAGCAGATAAAGGCTAAGTGAAACTCTTCTTGTTTATTTTTCTTAGTTTTACAGCTCATAACTGGAGTAGCTGGGTTTGCTCCACGAAAAATGAAAAAGTTTAATGACACTGAAACAGCTGAAAGGTAAAGCAAAATAAAGCTGAACAGTTCCCTGTTTTTCTAAAATTTTCAGTTTCAAACTTCAAACTTTTCTTCTGATTTTACTCAATTTTTACTAATTTTAATTAAAAACCTGAAAACCATGGTTCATTACCAAACAAATAATTTAATTTTACATAAAGCTGAAGTGCCAGTAGCAATAGTAATCATATAAATAGCCATTTTCATAATACAAAGAAAGGGACATGCTGAGGCTGGAGATCTTCTTTGGAATGGGAGACTCAGTGGGTGCCCTGGCAACAGCAGCAAGAACACAAGTGCAGGCAGTGGTCTGTCCCTTTCATTGATAAAGTAAGATCATACAGTCAAATCATATAGTCACAAGCTTTACAGACAGAGAGGCCCTTCTGGGCTGGAATAAGGAAACCACAGTCCCTCCTTTTCAGCCTTTAACAGCAGTTCAAGGCCCTGGATCACACTTTTCTCCTTCCAGATATAGAAGGCCAAAGTGGTTTTGCTTGGTGAAAAGAAAAGCAAACCCAAAGCCTCAGAAGAAAATAGCAAACTCCCTTCCCCTGCTGAATTAGGTATTTTTTATAGGATGACATTTTGAGGGACGCAAACATCATGAGAGCCAGTGAGCACTGAGAGATCTGTAAGTGATATGTGATAAACTGAAACCATAGCAGGTTTGGGTGGTTTAACTGTTTTAGCAGGCAGATGCTGGGGGGTGGGAGGATGTGGGGATGTACTGACAGTCCTGCTGCCCTTATGGACTGAGCCATGGGCAGAGTGGGGAGCAGCTGGGACCCTGATCTCTGCTCCCCACGGGAGTGGGCAGGGAGCAGAACCAGTGCTTGCCTTGCCCTGGGCTCTTCCCATTGGCTTCACCCTTGGTGGTTTTGTCTCCTGTGCTGTGGTGGACAGGTTCACAGGCAGCGATTCCTGTCAGGCATCACTTGTGGACCACAAAGTGAGTCAGACCAAAAGTCTCACTGCTGTGATGTCTTTTTGGTTAGCACGGTGTCTTGGTGGCCAGATCTGGGTGTCACATCAGCTGCCCTTGGCTGGAGACTGAGCCAGGCTCAGCTCTTCTTGGTAGTGACAAGGTTTTCTACAGCATCCCATTATTGGTGACTTCTCCTTTGCATCAGACACAGACAACAGACTTGTTGGTTTTTCTGTGCCAGAGGAGAAGCAGCTAGAGCTATCTCCCCTATGCAAATCTGCACAGCCAGGTGAAGAGCACAGCCACCCAGGGATGTCAGGGCCCCTCACAGGTCTCCAAAGATCTCTTCAGTATTCTGGTCATGAATCTTTGTAATAAAACCACACTTGCTTCACTCTTCCCCTCCATCTTTAGAATGAAAAGAATTTGTGAAGGTAAAACCACACTGCTTCCAAGTCCTCTTCTTGGTCCCATTTTGGTGCTGGGACAGTGTTTCCCCATCTGTTGTATACCTAAAGTCTGAGGGATTATGGCCAGCCTTTGACTATCCAGTTCCCTTTCTCCACTCCTTCAGACAGCATCATCCATGTGAGACTTTCTGGAGGTGACTTGGGCCAATTCTGTGCTGTGGATCTTAGAGATGGTCAGGCAGGAACTTTCTCAAGCACTGTATCAATAAAAATGGATATATAGACTGTTTCTGGCCTTCTAAGGGAAAAAAAATATTTCCACTGTACTGCATATTGTTATTTTTATTGTTACCTTTGCAAGCACACGTGCAGTATGACAGGACAGAGGTTGTGCCAGCAGGTGCAGATGTTCCACTGCTCAACACAGTGAATCTTTCACCTTTTGGTCAAAAGCATTCTTAAAAGTGAGGAAAACCTTAGCATTGGCTTGAAGCACAGAGCATATTTCACTTTGCCCCCGAGGCCAACTTAGATACCAGCTGCCTCCACAGCAGAAATACGCCTGGGCTGCCAATTTTTGGAAGTTTCTGACTCATGGAAGTCAGAAGCCCAATGTCTGCCATGGGTTGGGTGGTCCTGTATTTGTAAAACAGCCTCTGGCTGGAGGCCCCTTTAGTTTAACAATGGGAGGGGTGTACCAGTGATGAGGGAGACTTGTCCTACCTTCTGTGCTGCCCAGTGTGATATGTGCCCTGCCAGAGCCATAGAACAGGTGGTGGATTTACCCCATGGGCTCCTGAACCTTCTTTCCCACTCACACCCACACAGAGGTTGCACCCAGCCCTGCAGCAGCATCCAAACCTCTTATGGGTCTCCACTAGTGTCATGTCAACCTTCTAGCCAGGAACTGGGATGGAAAAAGACATGCTGGCTGTCTTCTGGAGGTAGGGGCTAGAATGATGTTGTTTTGCCTCAAGATGCCCAGCCAGATTTATGCATCAGCACAGTTTCTTTCCCCATCCTGAAAGTCTGAGAGAAATTGTTCCACTGCTCTTCTGCAGAAGTCACCTTGGAGGAGTGGGGACCTAAGCAGTTTCGGGGCACAATTACCTGTGTAAAGACACCAGCAACTTGCTTACTTAAAATTTCTTCTAGGTAGCTGCTTCCTGACCCTCCATTGGTTTCAGCTGTCACCAGCTGTCCCTTGCTCTTGCCTTGTGAGCTATGTGAAACAAAAAAAGAGTAAGTACAGCATGAAAGTGTGAATGGCCTGTGCTGCAGACCATCCTGGGGCTCCCTCCAAGAGCAGAAACTGGGAGTCAGTGGCTCTGGAGACCTCCAGGAGGGACAACCTGCTCCACACAGCTGCAAAAACCTTGTGTGGCTGGGGGGACCAGGCTCCCAGTGCTCGCTGAAGCAGCCAGTGTGGAGTGGGGCAGAGAAAGGCCAATCCTCCAAGGTCTCTTTGCAGTTTTCAAATGGATGGACTTGGACTTCAAGGCAAGCAGTGCCCACTGAGCACCCTGCCTTCTTCTTCCCAGGGGAGCACAGGAATGGGGATGATCTTCCTCAGCTTTCTCATGTGTTGCCTCAGAAACTCTGTTGATGCTGCTCAAAGTCTGACTGCAATAAGTGTTACCCAGCCTTTGTTCCTTTGGCTTTGCTTTCCTCTTTGGTTTCCCCTCTTATTTCTTTTTCATACTGGGAAAAGTGAGCATTTAAATCTCCAGGAAGTATAAACTTTATGCAATTTAACATAACCATGACTCTCCTGCAGTCAGAAGAGGCCAGCAGAAGGATTGTGCTGAACTTCGGTGACTTGGAGGGCCTTTATTATCCCTGTTCACCAGCACTGGATCTGGCAGCTTGCAGGAAGTGAGAGCAGTGCTGCCACCAACTCATGCTCCCTGTGCTCGTGCTGCCTCCCCGTCTGGCAGAGACACAGGTCTCTGTATATGAATATGGGGGTATATATATATATATATATATATGTGCATTTATCATAATTTATCAGAAGCAAGATTAGGTTTACCTTTGGGTATCTGTGGTCGTTGTGGCACTGTGATCATCTGACCTCTCCCAGCTCTGCAAGCAGAGGAAGCTGACTGAACGTCTATTACATTTGTAGATCACATATGCCCATCTACAGCATATGTTTACAACAAATTTATAGACCCCTATAAAGGGGCTAACAGGCATTATATTTAATTAATGTGGCAGAAATTATATCATTGTAATAACTGCCTGGCCTTTAGAGGTAAAGCTTAGTGCCAAGGATTCCCAGATGAATCATCTCTGATAAGAACCAGAAATGACATAGGCCATATATTGTATGGTGAATTTGTTTGGATTGGTACCTTTAGGGTATTCAGCCTTGCCAAGTCTCTGTGGTGCTGACACAGTTTATTACACATTTTCATTTATTAAGAGATTATTTGACTGCAGTTTGTTGTTTTATTGTACAGCAGGTGATAATTTTACACTAAATTAACTGTAACATCTCTGTTAGGAACAGGCCGAAGAGGCTTCTTGCTATGATGCTAAATACTAAGTAATGGCTTTTATTCATCAAGGGAGTAATTTACTGCCATGTGCAGGGCTTGAATAAGACTTTCCACTAACCTGTTATTAGTCTGTGTATGTTCAGGTTAGGGTTAATGGTCTTGTGCCAACACAGGCTCCCTCTTAAAAACAGATATCTGTGCTAAAATCTCACAGCTCGCTACTTTCAGGCTGGACTAAAAAATGGTTTGAGACTACTAAATCCATACACAGGCAGAGAAATGGCCATCGAGGTCTGGAGATGGGTGATGCTTGTTATGTCAGTCCATGAGCTTGGATTTTAGCATCAGTAGAGGTTACAGATGGGCAGGCAAAGAAGTGAAAGCTCCTTGCACAGTTTGACTCTTCAGTAAAATAAAAAGATGTTGTTTCCACCCCGGCTTAAATATTTGTTATTTCAACCAAAGAAATAATTCAACCAGAAAATAATTTTCAAACCCTTTATGAAAACAAAGGAAAAATAAAGCAACAATAATGATCCCTCTTTTCCCCACAGAAATTAATAACTTCTGAAGGAAAAATATTTATTCAAAAGCCCTTTTTTCCATTTAAAATAGATTACAGATGAAAATAATTTGCCTACCCCTAATGAAGTCCATTATACCAGACTAGTTTCATAGTCTGTCTCACACAGATACCATTGAGTTAAGCTTTGTGTTGGGAGATGGGAATTCCACACCAAATTGAATTGGAGACTGAAGCAGGAACAATTATGGCTGCAAATTATTAAAGCTTTCCTATATTGGAAATTCACAGCGTGCTTATAGCAGTAACTTACTATTAAGAAGAACCATACTACAAAGCTAAAAAATAGAGGACAAAAATCAGAACCATATTTCTTTGATCACAAGTCCATGTTTAAAGAAACCAATCACTGGCAAAATAATCCCCTTCCCAACTGTGCTGTGGATTAGCTTTGGTTAATGCTAACATTGCCTTTATATGGAGAACATCAAGGGAAAAATTATCAAATAAAATCTAGGGCTGCCTAAGTAATTCACAGTAAATAATGTGCTGGAGGGAAGCCCCTGACACAAACACACACTCACACTCACACACTCACACTCACACTCATTCTCACTTGTGACTTTTCTGTGAGCCAGCTCTGCCTTTGAGTGCAGAGGGTGAGTGACAACTTCCCAAGCGGGTGGCTCTGAGTCACACACATCTGTTCTGACTGGACAAGCACATCAAGTGTTGTATTTCCAGCTACTGAAAGGATGATCAGAGCTCCTAAATTAGCTGTCCAGTGTGAAGTTTTTTATGATTAGTTATTCCAAGTTGTCTTCTGGGGAATATTTTATGGACCTTCTTTTAAAATTTGCTGCTCAAAGATTGCTCTGCAGCAAGCTTGTTAGCTGGAGTGCTCATGGAAAGCTACTCCCAGAGCAATGCACATCCATATGCTGAGGATATGAAATAATATTCCTAACTACTTTTTTTGCAGTATTCCCCAGATCTACTGAATGGATGTGCCCCTTTTATTTATTTGGGGGTGTTATTGAGACATGAGACTATATAAATGGATGTTGTCTTTTTGCCTTTTGGGAATGACATTTGATTTCCACCCCTTCTCCAATTTTTTTGGAGTCTCTCTTTTCTGCAAAGGGAATGTACATAAAATTTCAAGCTCATCCTTAATGTGGGATTTGTTTGTTTTGTTTTGTTTTTTTTTTTAAGAGCAGGAGCAATACCAGCCTATAAAACAAAACTCTCCCAGGCCCTAGGTCTGGGAATTAAGTATTAGTGAGTTGGAGGCTCTGGCCATGCATCCCAGGTTAGGTATGAACATTTGAGGAAAAATCCTGCACCTTTGAGAGTAGAGGAGGTGCATGGCACTCAGTGGACACCACAGGCACAGCTGCATACAAGGGACACTTGAGAATGAATCCTTTGCTGGACAGCTACAAAAGCTGCTGCTCCTAAAGCCACCAATGTAAAAGAGATGAGCAAATCTGGGAATGAACTGAGATTCAAACAAATCTTTTGTCTATATTCAACTTTTTTTTTGGCATAGGTGAGATTTTAAATGTGTTCAATCCTCCAGAGAGAATTTCAGTCACACTGCTTTTAGAGGAACGTGGTCATGCACCTGCCCCTGCCTCAGCACTAGCCCAGTGATGTCCATCCCTGTGGATTTTAGCCAGCATACAAAGCACAACGTGAGCTGGTAAAGCCCTGAGAGATCCCTGAGTGAGGGCTGTTCTGCAAGGGCCCATGGAGATTACAAATCCTGTCGTGTTCAGGCAGGATTACAAACACTGAGGTGAGCTGGCATGAGTGACATGAACATCAACTAGATCATGTCTTTTTTTAACATTCAGCAAAATTATTAGAACCAGTACTGTTATAATCTGTAGGGCTAAACCCCTCCTAAAAGGAGAAGGTATTGTAGGACACCCCATACAAAATGATGCTTGGAGGTTACACCACAATATATCCTATTACATTTCTACCCATCTACCATCCCTGTAGCCTGTTCAAAGAACTGTAAGTAAAAGCTGAGTTGCTAATAACCACTTTACAAATGAAAACCTTGATTTTATTTGATGGTGTAAGACTTGTGAAGAAAATGGGGGAAAGAACATAGAACAGAATACATTTTATTAGTCGAGTAGATGTGGCAGAATAATTACAGTTTCTGGGAGAGTGTGGGGAACAGCATAAGAAGGCTGAAAAAGAAATAGCAGCTTAAAATGTGATTGTCTGTTTGGGGTGATAGTAAAGTCAAAAGTGCCATTTCCAGTCTAAAATCCCTATATCCAATACTAAAGAGCATTAGAGCCTAAATAAGGATTTGAATACAAATGTCTTCAACTCTGGCTCGCCACAAAATTAAAGGATCTGTTCCAGGAAATACAGTGTCTGCATGAAGAGACACCCCCCCTCTCCATGATCTATGCCTTTGAAGCTTAAGTTTTAATTTGGGATTAAAAAAAAAAAGTTGCACAGGGCCCTGCAGGAGTCTGACACAGTATCCTAGAAGAGATCCTACACTGCTGACAGCTCGAGCAGAGCAGGACTGGGGGTCTTGCCACTTGCCTGCCCTGGAGAAGGAACACTGCCCATTGTGATGCTGCTGATGCATGAGTGCATTCAACTGTGAACATGGAAAGAAATGCTGAATATGAGAGTGAAGCGAGGAATGCAGGGCAGGCAGGATGGCACACAGGCTGGCTGAGTCCTGCTGATGCTGGTTTTAAAGCCAAACACACATGGTTTGAGTTAAGGCTGGCCTCCCTCTGTCCAAATGCATTGCAGATTATGGATGATGTGGGCTTTGCATGGGTAATTTTTTCTTTTTCATCTCAGTATAAGGCAGCCCAGGAGACACCATCATGCATGATGTGAGCATTTTTCTTGTGTTCTGTGTTTGATTTAATCAAAAGACCTTTCTTAGCAGCCTGGATACACTGGGTGACCACTTCTACTATTCTCAGCATTTTGCAACAAGATTATTTTCCCAGTTCTCTTTTATGTGCAGGCTTGAGTGCACTCAGAAGCATCAGGCACAGCTCATTGATTTAGGGTCATCTGATGTGGGATGAAATAAGACAGTGGGCAGCTTTTGCCATTGTGTCTTCACCTGCTGGTGTAGACAGGGCTGGCAGAAGGGTTGCCTTCAGCAGGTGCCCATGGGTGGCCCTGTCAAACAAGACACCTCAGTGCTGCAGTGCTGTGTCCCAGCAGCAGCAGTGGCAGAGTTCTGGGATGCAGAGCATTTCTTAGTTGGACTGTTGGGAGCTGAGCCTGGCCCACAGCTCCATTGCTGGCCTGTGGCTCCAGCAGTGTCCCACTGTCATGGTTTGTGGCCTCTCTGCTGCTGTCCCCCTGCAGGTGTCACAGACCCAGCAGCACTGGGAGGCTCTGCCTCAGGGTGACAGTGGGGATTTGCTGCCCTGCCTCACTGATGCTCTGCCAGCTGCCTAGTTCCTCTGCAAGCAATCCTGAGATTGGGATTTGTTTTTATTTATTCCATTACATTAAAAAAAATGAAAAAAACCCCACAAAACCCTCCACACCAACATCAGGAAAGCCCCCAGTACCCAAAGGTGTTTCCAGAGAAGGATATTTCCCATTTACTCCTGCTGGGTATGGTTGCTGTCCCTTTGTCCCATGGTGCAGTGCTTTCCATTTTGAGGTCTGCTGTTCTTGGGTCAGACCTGGATGCAGGAACCTGTTCAAATTAGGAGCCTCCTAAGCCTGGTTCATGGACTACTTGCAGGCCCCCTCCAAAGTGAGTATATGCAAATTCACTGGTTGTATTCCTCAAGCTTGTTGTGAAACTAAAGATTGGTTTCTGAGTCATGCCACTCTGAGTCCCAATTCCTGCAGGGAGACATGCCAGTATGAGCCATATTAGCAAAAAGATCAAGTAAAAGGGTCGGTGACTTAATTTTAGCCAGCGGAAGAATTTGTGCATTGCTGCTCAGCTTGGGCTCTGAGGGCAAGGAAACCTTTGGTGAGGGGCAGCTGAGAGCAGACAAGGGTTAATTTTTTCACCTGGAAGAGCCTCTGAATCTCTCCTGTGAGCTCTGGAAAACATTTTGAAAATTTTTTTCTTCTTCAAATAAAGAATTCATTAAGTTTTCTGTTCCTCTGAGTCCCTGTGCTTCCCATTCCCAGAGGCATAATATTGAGCCTAATCACCAACTAGAACAACTGAGGCCTTTATTTTGGTGTAAAGCCGAAAAAAAACATGAAAAAAGAAAGTCCCCCGTGTATGCAGCTGTAACACTTGCATAATTTTGAGAAATCTGGAGAAACTCACAACTGATTTCCAAATCTGCGTCTTCCTTTTTCCTATAATGAGTGTGATGCATAATTTACACAGGCAAGAAAGTGTAGGAGGCTGAGTTTTTTTTCTTTTGTGTTTGTTTTCATTCAGTTACAGAAGGGCTGGAAGTGCAGAAAGCTGAGATAAGAGCCCTACCCCTTCCTTGGTGCAGTGACGGATGAAGAGGAACTCAAGGTACAACCACGAGGACTTAGTTGGGTCTTTCCAGCAGTTATCAAAAACAAATATGTCTCATCTGTTTCCTGTCTTGAAAAGGAGGAGCATGAGAGCCATGGAGTGAAATGCTCAGTGATGTTGGGGGCAATCACAGCCTCAGCCTCTGAGATACCTGCCCACACCCACGGCTCTGGCAGTAAACTGCTGACTACAACGAATATTATAAAAATTCCTCCCTGGGTGCCAGAGACACATCAATGGTTTTGCATACGTTGAAAACTCCCTGCCTAATGACATATTTCCTCTTTGGGCTGACTCATGAGCTGCTTCTCCTTGTTGCTATGAAAGTTGGAAGCACTTCAATGCTGTGTGCTGCAAGTACATTTCACAAAAAGAGGAAAATCTCAGTATTATTTCTGGATTCACAGATTTGACCCTTTCACTTTTGCATTCCGTGAGCTCTGCCACTTTGACATTTATTAAATAGCTTGTTAGTGGCAGAAGGAATAACAACAAAATTTGTGTGTATAATTTAAAGCAAACAATCTCCACTCTTAATCCAGCCTTCAAGGCCTGAAGTAAACAATCACATTTCAAGGGAACGCTGCTGAGAAAAGGAAAGGTCTGTTGGGTGCTACTTGATTTTAAACATTGAGACAAAGTGTTTAACAACTTAAAAGCTCTAAGCCCTGCTTGTTATGGGGAGATAACAGCTCCATTAATTAGATGATCAAATATTACATTATTGGTAAATTCTTTCCTTGGCCTGGAATGGCTTGTGCTTGCTTATGAGACCTGTAACTGAATTCTTTTGAGCATTTACAATATTCCAGTTGATTATTTAATGTAATTCTCTAATTTAAGTAATATTTGCATCAATGTTATGTGTTGATTATGACCCAGTTCAGGGTATTTATCTGTGCTGATTTTCAGCAGCTCTCAGGGAAAAAACAAAAGGTTTTTTCATGATGTACAAGTTTGACACAACGTCAAACCTTGTTTTCTGTCCCTCACCAGGAGAGGTGAGACTCGTGGCACTGTGTACTTGAGCTCACTTTGAGTTAGCACCATGCCAGCACATGAGCAGAGGGAAATGTGAGAGAAAAGAGGCTGGATAAAGCCCTGAGGGCTGCTGACACAGAGACCAGGAGCCGACCTGGCTGCACTGCCTCTGAGTCCTGAGCAGGGGCAGTTTATGTGGAGATGGACACCACTTTCCTCTGTGTCTCTTTGCCCTGGTGCACTGGAGGTTAAACCACTTATAAGCTGCTGATGGCCAGAGGTTACAGCCTCAGGGCTTAAGGGAAACTAAAATCACTGCTAATTCACCTTGAAAAGTGGGCTGCAGGCAGAGTGCTCAGGGGTGCAACAAGAGCTGAGTGGGGAGCCAGGGGCACACACAGGGGCAGAGCTCTGCCAGCAGAAGACACTGGGCCCTCGAGCCAACGCCAGGCTGTCTTGCAGGGACGTGGGCAGCACAGACTGGAATCGCTGGTGGATTTAAATCAGCCCTAGCATTTCACAACTTCTCCCTGCAGCTCCCTATGCAGGGCCCCTATACATTTGTATACCATACAGCTCCTCCAGAGCCCGAAGTGCTTTTAACACATAATATACATGTTTATCTCAAAGCAGGACAGACACCAATTAACACTGCGCGTTAATGAGGGCACAATCAACTTGCATAACCTTGAACCACTGAATGCACACACTGATGTATGAATGAGAGGTTAACTGCAGATGACAGCTCATTTCTTTTTGCTCTCCTGCCCAGAACATCCTGCCAATACACACATTATAAATAACATGTTCTCGTGATGGTAATGGAGGGGCATTTCAGAAGCAAGCATTGCTTATTTTTTTAGGAGTGATTACATGACATTAGGGGGTTCAGCTTTAATACCATCTGTTACCTTGGCTGCTGGGATCAGCTGTTTCCGCTGCAGGATCTCCACTGCTGGTACCCTTGACCACAGCCCAGTTCTGCATTCTGAATTAGAAAGTTGAATGTGAAACAAATTAACATGAAAACCTACAGAAAAGGGCAAGTTGCATTTTTGATGTGCCTGAGACACGGGTGCCCATGTGACTCACAGTTCACGACTGGCAGAGTGGTGTCATTCGTAATTCGTGCAAGCACTCCCTTGCTCACCCACACACACTGTGTTATATCCTGCTTTTCCATGCAAAGCACTCAGCCAGCCATACAGCCCAGTTAGCAACACCGATCCCTGCTCTCACACAGGCTGTGCCACATCAGTGCTCCTTCTGTGGGGAACATATTTACTTGCTGTAAGGAGCCATCTAGTGAGGGTTTACTGCACATAAAATTAAAGGAACTGTTTCTTTACTGTTTGCCAGCAACACCGAAAGAAATCAAGCTAATTTTTCCCCTCTCCCCCTCCTCCATGTTCTCCTTGCCACACTTAAGGTGTCAAAGGTCTTGAGCAGGTGAGGCTGTGTAGGACTGAACGCTCATTCCCGGCTGTCCCTGTACAAAGGACAGCAGCACATGTGCTCACCCCGGCTCAGCTCTGCTCTCGGGGGATCTGCACGGAGCCAGCACACTCCCCAAGGACCTGCCCTGTGCGCTGGCAGGAGCGAAAGCCAAGTGTGTGGGTGGAGAGCACAGGGAAGGGCCAGGCTAGGCAGAAATGAAAGGCCATAAACTCGGTCCCGTTCTGGAGGCAGAGCCAGCCGGTGAAAGTGCCCTTCGTCACGCAGGCAGCGATGGCATCGCTGGGAGCTTAATTTAATTGGCAGAAGGCTGAGCCAGAGCCTCCGTCAGCACACAGATAAAAGAGAGCAGCGTTTGAATGGTGGGCACTTCTTGCGAGTTTGCTTTTCAGGTTTGTTTTGTTCTTTAAAGAACGAGGAGCTCGTGCAGATGGAAATGCGAAAGCTGAGTTGAGAGTGGCTGTGCACTGCAGAAATCTGAAGTTACTGCTCCTGGAGCATCAAAAGCACGGCTAGAAAATGCAAAAAATGCACATTCATATTGTTAGGAACTGTATAGTCTGCAAAGGGACCAAGCACACCAAGTTAAATATTAAGCCCTCACCCAGGGAAATGACAGCAGCTTTGCCACAGGTTAGAAGTAAGATTTTATGTTGTGCTCTGAAATTTTACCCAGTGAGCGCAGCTGGGTGCAAGGACAGGGTGGAGAGGCAGCATCGCCTGTGTCAGATGTGCTGGAACAGCCTCCAGACTAAAACCACCAGGCAGTGCGCTGGGGTGTCCATCAAGGACACCTGGATTCCACAGAGCAGGCGATGTGCTGGAGTCTCCATCGTGACATTCACTGAGAGGGCTCCCCTGGGCCCTGCCAGCCTCCTGGGGGGGAGTTTGCAAGCGAGCGAGCAGCTGCACAGCACTGGGAGCAGCCTTATGCTGTGCTGGCACTGGAGTAATCCTCCCCATCTCCTGCCTGCCTGTTTGCAGCGCTGGCTCTTAGTAGGCAGCTTTTCTGCTCCTCGATAGCTCAGCTCTGTGCTCTCCCACGTTGTCCTCAGCTCAATTCCCTTAGGCACAACTGGCCAGCCCTCAACGGGAGAGCTCCAGCTCCGCGGCACGCTGGAGGAAAGAGACGCTGAGACGTTTGATACTGTTATACACAATAAACAGGACAGTCATTTTTCATAACTACGATGCATATCACGATAGGGAAAGTAATCCAACTTTTATAAACAAGCCTGTATTCTACAAAACCCAGACACTCTCTCATGCACAAGAAAATGCCCTGAATTATGAATGTCTGCCATTTTACAATAACTATTCCTTGCTTTTAATTTTTTTCCTTGGAAATGCAATCAATTAAATTTTTTTTATTCTTTTTTTTTTTTAACGGTGAGAAAATCCCCATTTTTAGTCGGTGGAAGTCACTGACTACATCAATGATTAATAGGTTTAATGTAATAGCTGCAATGGAAATTTAGAAAGCAAACAAGCTAAACAGAGCTGAATGGATTTGTTACAATGATTTCATTAGGGATTTTTAAAAGTTTGCTTTATACTTGCAGTTTGTTGTCAGAAAGAATTGGCTGAATTCAGTCAAAATGGTTTGTTCTTTGTCTGTCCATGGTCACCATAGCTACCATTTCAATCTGTTAACATATGTGGTATTATTTTGTTCCTTTCTCTTAAACTCTGTTCACAGATGCTGTCAAGATTTCCCTTTGTACATATGAGATCGGTTCATGCCAGGTTTGGCTCTGTGCCTTTCCAGGGGAGAGCCTCTGTGATCAGGACAAGGTGGTTCAGCACTCGGTGCAGAAACTGAGACAGGATCAGAAGCTGGGGTGGGGATGGCTCCTGCTCCACTAAGGCAGGGGATCTGTGAGAAATACCCTGGGAAGAGATTGTCAGAGGTGTACCTTTTTTCTGGAGAGGTAGGTATTCCCTGGATGTGCTGTGGCAGCTCGTTGGCTGCCATAAATCAGTATAAATGCATTCATTTTAGTGGAGGTGTTGTGTCTGCTGGTAGTGAGGTCCTGTGATGTTGCTCATTACACAGGTTTTGGGTGAGGAGCCAAGAGATGAAGGGAGGCATGGCTACAACATTTTAAATAAATAAGTAATAAGACTGTACAGGCTCTGTTCTTTTTCTTTTTCAGTCTTAGAAAAGGTTCAGGCTGCCACTGAGGATGGAGGTATATGCACTCTGTGCTATGGAAGGGATTGGAATATTTAGTGGAGAACAGATTATCCACATTTCGCATTTTAATTGGCATTGAGTGAGGAAAAAAATCCGTTTTTTCTATTGCTGAATGTGAAGGCGATTGAGATGGCTTCATTTTCTTTCCAGCTGTGAAGCAGGCAGGTAAATATATTGATGTATGTATGCAGTACAGTTTATACTGAAGCTGTGAGAGAAATCAGATAGTCTGGAAAATACACAATTTCCTTTCAACAAAGTACTCACAGTAAGAGTAAAGTTAAGGTGAGTCCATATATTTATATTTTTAAGAGCATAAAAGCATTTGTTTAAAGCTCTGTGGCTCTGATTTTTCAGAGCCACTGAGCCCTCTGCTCTCTGGTTTCTTTTAACTGGAGATGTAGGTTTTCAGCATTTCTGGCAGCCAGGCCCCCTTTACTAATGCCTGCAGAGAGTAGCTGGAGAAAGTGTGAGAAACATTATTGTAATGAGGGGCTAATTCTGCCTCTCCTTCCTGCCTCTCAGTGTGGATGAAAGAGTGCCTGCAAGTCGTGTTATGTGCAGGGGAAAAGGGAATTCTGATTACTGGCTCTGGCTCCCCAGGGGCAGGGATGCTCTCCTAGCACAACTCACAGTAAGTCGCATCTGCATTTCCAGTATAAGGCCCATTTTTAAGGACTCCTAGTTTAGCTATAAAAATTCACTTAGCATGCATGAATAGAAACCAAATTGACAAGATAGACCATAACTGCTCTGAAAGGGCCATTAGTTCCTGTTGTATGAAAAATCCACATTTTTAAAAAGCAAGTATTATTCACATTTGCACAACAGGCTGTAACTGTTCCTTCTAAGTCATTACAGACTGTATGGAAATAATAATTTTCAAAATCACTATTGATACCACAGGCACAGAAACAGCAGGAGACAGATGCCTTTGCTTGATATTAATCCAGAGCTTTCCAGTGCCATTGAGCAGGCTGGGATCAGTTTAAACCTTTAATTTACACCAATGTAACTGAGACAAGGAAGACTGCTTGGTCTGATATCTGAGTTTCTGGTGCCATCAGGGGAATCCCAGAGGGGCAGTGGCTGTAAGAGGGTACCAATGAAAGACCATCCATCTCCTGTGCTCAGTCCTGCTGGGCAGGGGAAATAAATATGCATTTGGTGTGTTCCATGTTTAATAAGGGGAAAGCTTGGGGCAGATAGGATTGTAGGTGATGTTTTTTTGTTGGTTTTTTGTTTGTTTGTTTGTTTGTTTGTTTGTTGGTTTTGGGGTTTTTTTTGTGATTTTAAGAGGTACTAGGTCATGGCTCTTTAGAAAATTGTTTCTTTTTGTTCATGATTTTGTTCAAATGCCTCACTTGACACCAAATAGAGGTTTCACTGATTTTTAAAAATTTCTTTTCTGGGTTTTCATGTGTTGCAGGTTTTCTTCACACAAATACCAGTAAGGAACTAACCTGCATTTCTCTCTCCTCCCTCTGAGATCACTAACGATCACTAACATTTGAGATTTCCAGATTATATTTGGGCTGAATGAAGAGAAAGTGCACAATCAAAAGCTGGCACTTAGAGTCCTGTTGAGCTGTGCTGCCTTAGGGGTGTGGTCACAGAAGCTGGGCCTGAGCCTTCTCCTGGTTTTACAACAAAGGGATTTTCCAGAGCACAGCGATCCCCACATACAGGCGTCAGAAGGATGTCAGTAAGATGATTTTCTTCACTCTCACATGCATTTATGGACATACCAACCTGTACATTTTCTCTCTGTTACAACAGTTTGCTTGGACGTATGACTGTGAGTTTTGAAGGGAGTTTCAGATTAATTTGAATAGTTCCCTTTCCCGTGGGAATAGCAGTGCTCAGAGGCCCTGCAGGATAGTTCTGGCTGCATTTCCCTAAGATCCCTAAGTCATGAGAAGAGATTGGGCTGAGTGGTGGAATAAAGGGGGCTGTGCTGGCAGAAAGTCAATGCAGGGATTTTTTGGTACGATTTCAGGAGCAAGCAGCTGCCTCTCAGCTGGACTTCTCTTCCCCATTGCTGGGATTACCAGGAGAGCAGCAAGACACATGAAGGACTCTCAGGGAGGCAGGAGACCACCTGGCTGAGGGACTTAGCTGTGGTCAGAGCCCTGGGCACCAGCGTGTCTCCATGGGAGGGAGCAGGCAGGGGCTGCCCCACATGTTCCAAAGGTGGGACACCTCTCTCTGGGCAGGCTTTTCTGCTCCCACCCTGGACTGCCGTGACATGGACCACTGGAAAGTTGCCACCATGGAGGGGCTGGCATAGAGTTTTCCTGCAGGATCAGGGTGATGTTTCTCATAGCTAGTTATCCTTGATATAGCAGTGTCCTCAAAGGTAATGCCACAGTACTGCATAGTTCCTGGGGAGAACGTCTTCCCTCACTCAATTTAAAAAAAAAAAAAAAGGTTTGATTTAAACACTGAAGTGCAAGAGATTGTATTCCTTGCAAAGCTCTTACAATGGATATCTACTGTTAAACCTCAATCCTTTTCCTGCTAGGTCTTGTAACAAAGAACTCTCCAAAGGGATTGTGTGCATTTCTTGTTCAAAATCTCCTGTGAGAAGAATGTTATTTGACTCCCAGACACCCTAAAAATTATGGCAGCTGTCCCCTGCAATTCCATCTCCCTTCATAGACTAGCACTGCTCACTGGCTGCCCCAGAGACAAGTGAAATGGAAGATTATAAAAAGAGAGTGGTATATTCCCAGTTTAAGTGCTGTGTTAACTGCAATCATCCCTACGATTAAGTGGCTCCCTAAAAGGAAATATTTCTTCCCCATATGTTTTTTTAAGGAGTGATGAATCTCTTCACACAGTGTTTCTCATCAGATATGGAGATTAACTTAAACAGAACTGAGTGAAGCAAACCCATCAGCTATCTGAAGCTTTCTACTCTGATTTTGCTGCATGCCTCATCCTCAGGGAGGGGAAGGTGACTGTCCCACCTCATTCAAGGTTTGTTTTTTTGGAAGAAGGCACCACCTATGGAGGGGTTAATACCACTAGAGCCTGTCTCACCTCCTCTCACTGCTGTCATTTCCCATTTTCTCCTCCTGAGCTCTTCTCCAGGGCTGATTAGAGGTGCAGGATGGGGGACAGAGAGGGGCTGTCTGCTCTGGGTGCTGCTGCCAAGGGTGCCCAACCCTGGAGCACTGCTGGCTAGGCAGGGGGGGAGCTCAGGGGGAACAGGGCTCCTCAACAGCTTCAAGTTTAATTCACGGAGAGGAGTTCCCCAGGAGGAAAGGGAGGAAGTGGAGTCCTGCGATGGTAACATAGGGTGGCAGAGAAAGCTGTACCCTGACAAAAAGGAGCCAAAACTCTGCAAAGCGGGTGGTCACAGTAGCATGTACAGATGGGTGACTGCTGTTCCCATCAGCTTCACAAGCTGTGAAATATCTCCCAGCACAAATGCTGGAACAAACCCACTGGGTCCATGCTTTGCTGGGGACAGACAGGGTGTTCCCTGCAGCGCTGTTCTCTGCAGCTCTGCCCACAGGATTGTCCTGTGCTCTCGTCCCACTGCTCTCCCTGGCATTGCCAGCCTCTGCCTGTGCAGGATTTCAGTCTCATCCCATCCTTCCTCCCAGGGCCATCTCTCAGTGCCTCCCCTCTGGGTCAGCCTGGAGCCCTGTTCCAGGCCAAGGCAGTGTTTCCTCGGCTGCAGTGGCTCCCCTGGTCCTGCCGTGCTCACCCTGCAGTTGCCAGCAGCCCTTTTCCTGCTGATCCAGCCCCAGCTCTGCACCCTCTCACTCCCACCACAGTTCCCTCCCCTCGATTTTTTCCGCTGGCCTCCCACTCACTACAGGATATGAGCCATTCTCTCCAGTGGGAAATAAAAGTTTGGATTAAAATTTACTATATTATTCCTTCTCTAAAAGCAACTTTTAGGCTGAAAGGCTCCAAGGACAAATTTCCAAAGGCCCGCAAGAGATTTAGGGACAAATTTTAAAAGTCTTTTAGTCACATTAAAATGAAATTAGATTCCTCTTGGGTTTTTTTTTCAGCAAAAGGAGGTCCTTTTGAAATTTGCATGTCATGCCTGTTTATGTTTTATAGGCATGTAAATGCTTCCAGAGATTTGGGGATTGAACACCCAAGTCTCCTTGAAACCTAAGAGAACCTGGCATCATCTCATGTGCATTCCTTCCAAATTGCAGCCAAAATTGCTGTCGAACTTGGAGCATGAGGTTCTAAAGTAAGAGATAATAAACCCGATTTCCTCTCTGCATTAGCAGGCAGCTTAGCACCAGGGGAAAAAAACAACCCATAGTGTTGACTCTATAAACATCTTGTTCAAGGGGTAACATTTTCCGGATTAATAGCCTTTCAATATTAAAAACAATCAGTCTAGAGTGTCATTAATTGTCCTTTTACTACTGGTAACCAGCTATATGTATATAGATACATACATACATATATACTTGTGTAAACACACAGGCACAATCTCACTGGGGTAAGCATTTTTAGTACGTCTGTTTTCAAGGAAAATACTTTATGAAGGAGGTGAGAGAGCTGCTTTCTACAACTTCACCTAATGGGAAGGGTTTTAACTCTCATAACGCTTTGTTGCAAGAACTAGCAGCCCTGAGGATGCACAATGAGCATTGCTGTCCTGGGAAAAGGCTTGAAACATTTACCTGGGCAGGAAGAAGGCCAAGAAAGAGAAAGAAGACACGCTTCTTTTCATCCAGGGTATAAAAGCTGCTCAGTTGTTGGGCATCCTGGCTGCATTTCTACTTCATCTCTATTTTACTTGTGGGACTGAAGGGGTTAATGATAATAAGAAAAGTTTTCATTTAATAATTGGCAAGGAGAGGTGCTTTACCCTTAACAAAGAGAAACAAATTTCAAGAAATTCTTTTAAATGACAGTCCTGGCTGGTCCAACCTGTTAGGCCACAGTATAGGCACACAGTGACACTGTCTTCATAAGGAAGAGACTTTTTTCCCCCCATTTTTTGCTCTAATATCTAAACAGGTGAGCAGGTTAACCACTACATTATTGTCCAGAAGTTGCAGCCAAGCTGAGGTGCTAGGAAAATACCATCTCTGCTTTACATAACTCAGTCTGCTGCAGATCATACAGGAAATTCCTTTTGAGGAGCCTGAGCAGGACATACTGGTATGTGCAGTCATGTGTGGGATCATGGACTGATGTGTATAAATGAAGTTTTGATCCAGGTAAACAAGACCCTGTACCTACCAGAGGCTCTCTTAGTGCTCAGAGTGTTTCCTCCCTGTCTGTCCCACTTTGCAGAACTTAAAAATAATGAAGTGTTAACACAGGTTTTCTCCAGAGGAAGTGCTGTGAGCCAGAGGAGAATTTGTTGCTTTTTTGGCATTAGTTAGAGGCTGCATAAAGTGTATTCACTGTTGCTGCTAAAAAATAAAGCACAGTTCTGTATTTTGTCTACAGTGTCTGGGTACATGCTTGCCTACACTCTGCAAAGAGTTTTCTTTATGACCAGAAAACAATTTTTCAAAGTTTCCTTCAAGAACAACACCAAAATCTGTTGTGCTGTTTTGGGACAGTCCCAAAAATTCAGGAGTTTTCTTTAGCTAAAGCATAAAGAAACCAAACACCACTGTTCAGAAAGCAAAAACAAACAGGAAGAATTTTCTCAATGGTTAGAAACAAAAAGCTCCATCAGCATCAGAGATGTTATATTCAGGGCTCGTGAATTTCTGCAGAAAGGATGGAAAATGGAGAGCAGCCCTGCTGTGGATGAAGAGGGTGTTTCTGGCCTGGGACAACAGCTGTGACGGTGACAACGCTGAGACTTCCTGCTCTGGGGACACACACACACACACACATGCACGGTGCACATGCACACACACTGAGCCCTCGGCAGCCAGGGGGAAAGGCACGGACCTGCTGCTGCTCCTGGGCACCTGCTTATCGTCTGCTGGGGTCAAGGAGCAGCCTGGGGAGCGGGCAGGAGGGCACAGCGTGACCTGGGGCACGGCTCAGGCAGGGGTGGCATCCCTCAGGCCATTGCCAAGGACTGGGGACACGGGGAATGTGCTGCTTCCCCAGCCCACTGACAGGATGGAGCTGCTCAACCCCACTCCTGGCAGGGGCTGCGGGGCAGGGCTTTGGGACTGGCACACTGTGGGGAAGTGCTGGCAGAAAATATTATTTCAACGGTTCAAATGAGGGGAATTGTGTTATAAATAATTTAGATGATTGACTTAAGATTTTAATCCTGGGGCCTAAGTGGGTAATGGCCATGAAGAGAGGAGGAGGGAGGGAGGAAGGGGAAGTGGAGGAAGACCAAAATTAGGCCCAGATTTGCAAAAGTGTGCACACGTGTGTGTCTCAGCGTAAGCTGTACACACATTTCCAAATGTCATCTGTGGTCTCAGGTTCAAGTTCAAGTTCAGGTATGTTTCAGCCTAAGTCTTGGGTGAGCTTTTTTTTTTTTTTCTTCCTTCAGTACTGAGACCTGCAAAGCTCATTTTAAAATGAAAGATCGGGTGTTCCCTTCCTGCCCTTGCATTTCTGGAGTTGAAATCCTCGAATGCAGAGAAGGATAATGAACACTCAGCCATGTTTGCATTCCTGTCTCTCATGAAAATGTATTCACTACTACAGAACTAATATACTTTGCAATGGGAAATATTTGTGGCTGTCAGTGCTGGGGTTTAAGAGAATCACTAATTACTCCCCTAATTTAGAACTGGTATTTTCAAAGAATGCCAGATCAACAGCCACCATCATAAATTTTAGCTTTGTGAGCTAGAAAAAGTTATTTTTTTATATGTACTTATTTTATGTAGTGAAAAGAAGCTTATTTTTCAGTGGCAAATAACTGGGGTGAATAAATACTCACAGGTACGTGTATGTGTAAACAAAGGAAAATGACTGCATATCAGTATGTACACACAACACACATACCGAATGAAGATGGGAAAGGAGATATTGTAAAGACCACAGTATGCTGAAACAAACTACCACACACCTCAACAAGGTATTTCTTTCCTTAATTTTAACGGAGAAAGATAGTGCGTAAATATTAAGGACCCCTTTAAAACTACTCCCTGGAAGTGAAATAATTTTGATAATCTTAGGCATAAGATAGAGAAGGAAGGGGAATGCCGGGGCTGGAGACGATGGCTCTCCCCCGGCAGCTCTTTCCCCCTCCCCCTGTGCAAATTCTCTTGGATTAAAATGGCAGAGGGAGGCGGGGAGTGGCTGGGGACAGTTTGGCTGATACGAGATAACCGCTGCTAGTCAAATGGCACTTTTAATTGCTCGGGCCAATAAAAAAAAAACTTGCTACAGAAGTTAATTTAAATGAAAATAGAAGACACACCCCACAAGCTGCTTTCCATGACCGCGCATTGTGCTGCCTCAGCCTGATGCACAGTTCGAGTCGCAAATAACAGCGTGCGGTCTGGATACACTTAGGTTGCCCATTTTAGCTGCGGCGGGGCTGGACGCCCCGTTTTTCCCCCCAGCAGTTCTCCCGCATGCCCTGCGGGTTTTCCCGACAGGAGCCTCGTGTGCCGAGGGAAGGGAAAGGAAGCGGTGCCGCTGCCGCTTTTGTTCCCCGCCTCGCCCCGCTGCCGGGTCACGGCGGGGAAGGCACGGAGCGTGGGACGCGGGCGGGCTCGGTTCGGCTTCGGCTCCGCCTCCGGGGCCGCGTGGGCAGCGGGGCGCGCCGCCGGGAATGCGGGGCGCGGGGGTCCTGAGCGCGGACCCCGGCTCGGAACAAGAGGCCAAGGGGGAGCCACGGAGTTACTCGAGAGGACCTGGGGCGGCGCCCGGGGCGAGGGCGGCTCCTGGGCACCGTGCGAGATCACCGGCGGGCGGCTCTGCCCCAGGGGAGCTGGCAGCGCCCTGCTGACGGGGCTGCACCGCGGACCCGTCCGTGCGGTGCCGCTTGCCGGCTGGCTGCTACCGCTCCCCCCGTTCTCTCCGACCCCGGCGCTGTCCCGCACTCTCGGCACCGCTTCGCTCGGGCCGCCCCTCTGCTCTCCTCAGGCCACTCCTGGCCACCGGGACCCCCATCCCCTCATGGGACTCTCGCCGCTGCTGCCGGCGGGGGCCGTCCCGAACTGACCAACAACAGACCCCCGACCCTGCCGGGCTCAGCTTCCCCCGGGCAACTGAGCTTTGTATGGAATCCCATTCAAACCACGCCGTAACCTTCCGCCACGGGGGAGGCGAGGGGGGGGGGGGGGCAAAGTAGTCCCTCGCCACGCTCCTCCCGGGTCCGAGTTGCCGGCGGGGCGGCAGAACCGGGGCCGAGGCGGGGGAGCGACCGGGGAGGGGCTCCCCGGCGGGGGGTGCGGCCCCGCCTCCCGCCCGCTCCGCTCGGAGCAGAGCAGCGCGGAGCAGGGGTATCGCTGGGCGGAGAGATCGCGGAGCCCGCACACACACGGCCCGCGGTCCGCCTCCACCGCGCCCAGCGAACGGAAGCGCCGGGCCGCCGCGATGGACAGGCGGCGCCGGCCAATGGGCGGGCGGGATGGCCTCCCAAAATGTAGGTTTGCCCAATGGCAAGGGGCAGGAGCGGGGGGAGGCGGGGCTGGCCGCGGGCAGCAGCGCAGGTTGAGCGGAGTCCCAGCGCAGGGCTGGGATGAGCCTCAAAGTTCGGGGCGATCGCGGTGGGGGATGTAGCAGCGCCGCCACCGCCGCGCACCGGCCCGGCCCGCCCCGGCTCCCGCCCGCTCTTGGCGCCTCCCACCGCCCCCCCCCCCGCAGTTTTTAAACTCTGATCTTCTCCCCCCCCCCCTTCCCTTCTTCTCCACACCCCCCCTCCCCTTCCTCCCCTAAATGCCAGCCATGATCGAGAAGGGCCCGGAGGTCTCGGGGAAACGGCGGGGCAGGAATCAGAACGCCGCCGGGGCGAATAATAACAACAACGGCGGCAGCAAAAGTTTATCCGCCGCCCCCAACGGCAACAGCAGCGTGAACTCCTGGGAGGAGGGGAGCTCGGGGTCGTCCAGCGATGAGGAGCACGGTGAGGAGCGGGTGCGGGGTGCGGTTTTTTTGGGGGGGGTTACAGGGGCCGCTCGGGCCCACGCGGGTAACGCTTCTCCCTCTGCCTCCCTCAGCTGGCGGCGGAATGAGGGTCGGGCCGCAGTACCAGGCGGTGGTCCCTGATTTCGACCCCGGTAAGTCTTTATTATGTTTTAAGGGAGGCAAGTCTTCCCCTTCATCCGGTGCTTTGGACTCCCCCCGATGAGCAGGGGTACTCCACCTCCCCCCGCCGCGTTCCGCTCATCGGGTCCAAAAATGATCTCCCCTTAATTCCACTCTCAAACACCCAGAGCAAGAACAAGGACCCCCCCTCCTCCCCCCTTCCCCAGCGCACACGGTTGATAAAAGAAGTCTCGATGCTTTCCAGAGGGCGCTTTGCAGGCAGGGAGGAACAGGGAAGCTGGCAGGGCTGGAGGAGGCAGGAGATGGCAGTTGGGTGGGTTTTTTTTCTTCTTCTTCTTTCTTTCTTTCTTTCTTTTTCCTTTTTCCCCCCTTTTGTTCGTTTTTTTTTTTTCTGTTTGTTTTTTCTTCTTTTTTTGTTTGTTCCATCCTCTCATGAACTCGTGTTTCTGTGGTCTCAGTGATAGGGGGTGGAACTAGAAGACATCAAGTTATAATTATAATTTTATTTGAAGGTATTTAGAAGTGACTTAGATCTGTATTTTAATTTTCTCTCTTCCTAATAAGCTGGTTGCTTCTGTCCTCCAAAAAACTGTTTCACGTTCTAGCTATTCTGCTGCGGTTCTTTGTAAGCTAATTTAAAGTGGTATGGAAGCAAATTTTGAGCAAACAAAGGAATTGGGGCTGTGCTGAAAGGCAGGTGCTGGAAGCACGGTAGTGCTGATGTATCTCCGTGTATAGAAAGACAGGTTGTTGACCTCTTTAGTTTGAAATCTAAGCTGCTTTTTTTTTTTTTTTTTTTTTTTTTTTTGGTATTGTTCTTTTGTAAGTGGAGGTTGTAGCTAGTGAAAACCCTCCTTCTGTCTGGAGATCCTAGCGTTTGGAGTTGTCCCTTTGCCCAGCCCAAACTTAATTGAATCCTCCGCACCTCTCACACTAAAACAAAAAGAATGGTGTGGAAAGCCACAGTGTCTCCTTATCGAATAATCCTGAGAGTTACTATCGTGTGGACTCAGGAAAAAGATTTATTGTGGGTCATCCTCAGACTGTGCACTGATGTTGGATGCCTTTTTTTATTATTAAATATATGTCTGTTTCTAACTGTTAAGATCTCAGGGTGGGGGGAGGGCAAAGAGGATTTTTTTTTTCTGAAGTTCAGTATTACTTGTATTCATTTATAGGATAAATTTTCCCCACTTCTTCCCCCCTTCGTTTTCTTGACAAAATAATATACAAGGGAGGTCCATTTCTTGGCTGACCAGGAGGAGAAGGGGGGTGGCCAGGAGGGAGGGGGAGGAAGGGGGAGCTGTTAGCTAGGCAGCAGTTGACACTGGTTTTCAATCTGTAGGTCAAACGCTGCATTTCTGGAGCACCCAACGTGCATCACACTGACTTATCAGCCACAGCAATACTTGGGCTTTACGGTCACCCTCCTGAATTATGCTCTTTTGAGCAAGTCATTTCTCTAACATAATAGGTGAAGGGGGGAAAATTATTGTGAGCTGCTTCCTCACTGTTGTGTACTCAGATGTACATTGTTCTGGTTTAAACTTACAGACGTACAGTGACCTATACAAAGGTTATTGCTTTCTGTGCTGTGTGGAGTGGAAGGGAGGGGGAAGTGTGTGATCTGAAGAAACAAATTTTTTTTGAGTAATCTGTACCCTAACACGGGATCAGCAGGTGATTGTGCTTGAGTACACAGTGTAATACAGCAAGCTTATGGTAGGTTCACCCAAAGTAAATGATCAGTCTTCTGATGACCTGAATGGACATCAGATCCTCCTTTACTGGCCTCTGGGTTTGTTGGTTTTTTTTTTTCTGTTTCTGAAAAGTAAACCTTTTAGTTAAGAAGTTTGGGGTGAACTTTTATCTGCTTGTGTATGAAAGAGTTTGTTTCCTGTCATGTGGAACTACCCAGGAATCATTTTGCAATGCCACGTTGTTCCCTGAATTTTGTCATCTCTTCTTGGTCCTAAAGGCTAAAAGCTACATTAAGTTCATTTTTTACGTCTCTTTTGTATCCTTCTTTAAGAAATAAAACCCTAAATAAGCCTAACGTGCTGCACTAAGACCTTTTGACTGAAACTGTTAAGTTGTCCTGTCTCACTGATAATGTCAAAAGTTAAATCTTTGAAATAGTTTTACCAGAGTGCACATGCTATGCTATGTCTGTTTCTCACTAAAAAATTGTAGTGACTGGTTGACCAAAAGATCCTAAACTTGAGAGTTGTTGCTGTGGAGGCTTTCACCTTCAGGTTAGCTGAGTGGGATAATGTGGAGTGCTCGTGCTGCTCTGACTGTGTCTGAGGGGAAAATAACACAGACCAGGCCTTGTGTGTATTTCTTTTTTTAAACTTAATGTTCTATTATACCTCGAGTTTGGCTGAGGTCTATATGTAACAGCTTATTCTTACATCAGTATTTTAGGTGGAAGTTCCTCTGTTCCCATGCAGAGGGGCAGAGAAAGCATTTCATTTTGTTTCACTTCTCAGCCACATGCGAGCTGCTGCAAAGAGCAGTGAAATTAGGAGAGCTTTGAAAGGTCTGAAATCCTTTTCTGTGCAGCTGCAGGAGGAAAGAGAGGTAGTGGTGGGATGCTAGTCTGGGTATCATGAGTTAAATAGTCAGAGAAGAGCAAAAAACTATTGCATGGTATGGCCTGTAAGTGGAGAGAGTGGTCCCAGTGGTTGCCTACGTTTAGAAAGTGAAGGACTTCATCATCTTTTTGTTAGCAAGATGAAGGATACAAAGTTCTTGTTTCTCCCTTGCTTTGCCAGAGTATGAGGAAAAGGGTTAAGGGTTGTGCTGCTTTGTTTTTCCTTCTCGCTTGAAAGAAAATGACAGTTTCAGAAACCAGAAAATGACAAGTTCACATTCTGAATTAAAATACCTTGATGTAAGTTTATATTATTCCTTGTGGCTAAAACTTGCTGTGGCAGTGGCCAAGGAAGGGCCTGATGTGATTATTTGACTGTAAAAATGCTCGTGGCTGGAATCCTCTGTAGGAGGTGGTTCTTACTCAGAGCTCTTTTAGTAAGTCTCTTTACAGTGGCAAGGCCTATTCCATGGGCTGGCAGAGCCTGTAGGTTCTCTGCTAAAGTTAATATTGCCATCCTTTTTACCTATCCCAATTTCCCCGTGTTTTGGGAAAGTATGTTCTCACTACATCGATCCTGCTTCTTTTATTATCTCAAAAACTTACAGCTTTATTGTTACTGTTACAGTACTTACACCTTTATTGTTATTTGTATAATAAGAGTAGCTGTACAGTAAAGGCAAGGCTTTTGCAGAGGCAATGTGTGTATTAAGCAAGCCAATTCAACTGGGGAAAAGAATAGGCAAAACTTCCTGGGCTGAAAATCCCATGCCGGAGCTCACTAGACTCAGTAAAACTTGTGCTTCAGCTATGCTTCACTGTTTGGCCTTGAATTCACAAATGTGATGTGAAAAATTGCTATTGTGTCTGCTATTTTTTCTCTTATTAGAGCTCAGAATCAATTATTTGCCAGCCCAAAATTCTGTGTGTTAAGCAAAGGCTTAAATGCTGGTAGGTCAGCATTTCTTGTGAGTTCTTAGACAGACACGGAAGATTTTGAAGAGGTAAACTATTATGGTTCTTTTAATCCATACAAATGAAACCCACACGTCCCATTAATAGAAAAACTCAGTGGAAGGAAACATGGCATATCCTAAAGCTAAATAAAAATCTTTTGTATAGGGAGGCACTGATATTGTACTTGACTGTTTTATTTGTTGCTTATTAATTTATGCTATTGGAACACTGAAAATAGGAGGAAGAAAACATTAGTGAGCACTTTAACACAGCCAGTGGATTTCAGTAATGATTAAAGCTTCCATAATTTTGAGGAGTGTTAAATAACTCCCTGAAGAACAGTTACTCCCAAATTTTGGCTTGTATTGAAGGTAGACGAACTTTTTTTTTTTTTTGTCCTTTGTAGCATTACAGCTTTAGATTTCCTTATCTGTTGGAATGGCAGTAAAAATACAAGCCACATCTTATGTCTTTTGACGCTGGTTGTGTTGGTCATCTTTGGAAAGGAGCATCTGGGGCTCTTTCCAGAAATGCAAATTTGGGATGTATGTCAGCTGAGAGTTCCATCCCTTGCTTGCAGTGTTGCTGTCTTCCCAGTTTTTTGGTTTTGTACTGTAACAGTAAAAAATGGTGGAGAGAAATCCACTTGTAGTGCTTTCACCCCTTGGTTCAGAAAAGCCTACTGGAAGGTGGTCACTGCCAGAATATCACTAATCCTTGAGGAGCTTGTTCTCTGCTCCACACTGTTAGCTGCACTCTGTGTGCTCCTGCACAAACAGTTGGTTTTCCCAGACCTTCTTTCATGACCAAGACTCTGTTGTTTCAGCAGTGACAAAAAATGAAGGCAGGAAAAAAAAAGAAACCAGCAGCTCTTTTCACTACAGTGAGAAACCTTGTCAGTGTAGTTGTGTCTAAGAAGAGTTTAAAAAAAAATTAACCAAGATAGTCAGTGCTGTCTCTTATCTGGAGTGCCTGATCACTGTGTGGAAGTGATGGCATGGCCATGTCCTAGGGGAGGAAGCTAATACATCCATCCAACTCTGGCTGTTAAAATATGCCTACTCTGCCTATTGAGGTTCAAAGGTTGAAAGTATAATATTGGGACAGCCCCTGGGTATCTGATTCCCCTAGAACTGTTGTATTTCTCTGGTGGTTGTAAAGGCCATGTTTTATTAGGTTATATCATCAGCTACTTCATGGGGTTCTGGGCAGAGGCACCCATTGACCTACACAATCAGGACTGTAACCATTTAACAAGAGGTTATTATAAACCCCCTTATGATGTACACTTGACAAGTCCAACTCCCAGCCTGCTTTTTCTGGTTCTTTGAAGCTAGTCCTGTGCCTCACAGTGTTAATAGTTTATAAGTTGTCTGAGTACCCAATGAGTGTAGAGAAAATGGTGTTTTGCTGAATGGACTCATCAGAAAAGGGAAGAGAAAAAAAAAAAGAGTGCTTTTTAGGTGAGACTTTGGGATCTCCATCTAAGCAAGTGGAAAATTCAAAACCAAACTCCTGAAACTGGAAATACTGGTATCCTGGAAAGGTATCTCATCTCTTCAAATGACTATGCCTTAAAGTCAGCAGGCAGGAACTCAGTGAAACAATCCCTTTGGAAAAGAAGGAAGAGTTAGAGTTAAGAGGGTGTTTGATCTAATCAGAAATACCAAACCATAATGTACTAATGCCCAGGGTGTTTGGACTGACAGAGGCAGCCTGGTGTCTTGGTAAACCACACACGCCTTGGGTCTTTCACTGTTGTTTAAGGAGATGTACATCATACCCAACAAGAGTGTGCTTTCAGAATTAGGTGGTGGAAAATATACGTATTGCAGGTTTTCTCTTAAACTCCTGTGGGAGAAGAGCTTTTCCCCCTAGTTGTAGTTGCTCAGTGCCATACTTCCTCATGGGCTATATTTGTCTTGCCCTCCTTCTCAGAGGTCACAGGCTCTGTGAATGTGCTGTAGTGCAGAGCAGATGAGAAGGTCCTCGACCTCAAGCTGCTCCAGCAGAAACTGTTGCCAAACCCTTGGGTTTTTGTTTCAGCACGGGTAGGAATTTAGGTACAGTCAAAGGGTCAGGCTGGTGTCCAGCAGCCCTGGGGAAGGAGGAAGGTGGCTCTTGCCATCTCCTTACTGGGCTGGCAACTCTGCTGCTGTGTGGGTGAGTCTGTCTCATGTTTTTCTGTCAGCAGTATATACTGCTGGTCCAGTCTCCAGAGCAGGAAAGGCTGTAGCCTGCTGCTACAGACTGAAGCTGACTTACAGATGCTGATACTTTAGCTTATTCTCTGTTTTTAAAATCCACTCTGGAAAAAAAGGTGAATAGTTCTCAAGTTGGAAACTTTATTATCTGTACCTCTGGCACCTCAGTAGGAGTACAGCTGTTGATTTGGTGCCATATCTTTTTTACCTGTGGGCTGCTCACCTGAGGAGAGACTGTTTTTGAGCCTACATTGCTCAGTAGTCAGCTTTCACCCAGCCTGTTCACTTGTCCTGTGAAGGGGTGCAGAGGCTCTAGTGGTGAGCACAGCTCCCACTCAAACATGTTTCAAGGCATGGCTTTGGAGCTTTCTCATTATTCAAATAGCACCGAGAACATCCTTCTCAAACCTTAATGCTGTTGTAAACAAACAAATCTCAGTGTAGCCAAAGCCTGTGGCTTCCTTCCCTGCCTGGCACATGCAGTGTTTGTATGTGGAGGTAATAGCTGTCTCATGTACTGACAAATGTATTAATGGCTGGACTGGAATTAATACTAGGTAGAGTGACTGCTTTGTTCTTCATAGCTGGTTCCTGCTGCTTAATGAGGTGCTCTTAAAACTCTTGTTTTCAGTCCTAGTTAGGTCTGTGACTTGGCCAAGTGAAGGCTTAGAGCTGCCTGTGATTAGTCATTATAATTAGCTCGGAAATCTTTGCCTCTGTGATCAAGGCACACTGTATAATGCGGCTTATAGAGGGCTCTAGCCCTGTCACATACCTTCAGAGTAGTATGGATGACAGTGCTCTGCTGGACATATGTATGTATTTAACTGTGTTGTAACTTTAATCTGCAATTTCTTAATATGTGCCAGGAAGGTAAATCTGAAGTAACTGCCTCCTCAGAAACCTGTGGTTAGTGCTAGTCCCTGCTTCCCATGGACAGAACATTTTTTGGTTTTGGCCAAGGCTTGCCTTACCCATACCAAGTGTAAGGTAAGATTGAGACATGGTGACTGGTAGCTGAGTATAGAGAGCAAATAAAAAAGAAAATTTTGGGGTAGTTAGAGTGTGCCCCTTCCCTAGGAAGTCAGTACCTCTTTCTGCACTGGGTGACCTTGTCTTTTGAGGCTTAGACTTGGCGGTGTAACAAGATGAGCAATCCCACATTAGGTGTTTAAACTTGAAAGAGCAGTTTGAAATTCAGTGCTTGAAAATACAAAGTTGATTTGTAAGCTAAACTTGATCTTAAAAAGCACTTTTTAAGGAGTGCTTGATTAGATGTCTCTTTCTTTAAAATTTTCTAGCCTTTAATTTATCCTTCCATACGAAAGTTTTGATGACTTTGTGCTTTCTGAAAGTGCAAGAGGATGTGTTCAGCCTTAGTGAAGGCAGTGAAAGTTTCTCCAGCATACTGGAGAATTGGGCTGCTTTTGTGCTCCTCACATTGTTTAGAAATACAGCTGGTTGTGATGAGCATTGGCTTTAAGTATTATAGATCAAACTCAGTAAATTTTCTGTACTTCTCATGTAAGATTTTGAGATGAAACCACCGAGTTTAACCTACCTTTCCAAGTATCTTCAAAAATTCAGCTTTATGCAGCAGCTTACTCTTTGAACTTCGTAAAGGAGGTATTGGTAAATGTTGCATCTCTGGGGGGGATCAGGCTGCAGTAGTGTGATAGAATTGCAAAAATTCCCTCTGGTGAGGCAATTCTAGTCTATTCTTCCCCCTTCAGCCCTGTCCCTCATTGTGCAGGTATGTCTGGGGACATCAGTAGGGTCTCACAGATACTGTGTGTGTGTGACTAAGTGTGTCTCTGGAAAAGTATCACCCTGCCCTTTTAGGAGCAGGAGTTTACAATTGTGTGTTTTTGTCCTTAAAGTTGTTTAATCATTCTTGCTCCCTCCCCTAACTTTGTGCTCTTCACCTGGATGGATTTCACAGCTATTAATCTGAGAGAGCTTGCTTTTTCAGTGCAGTTGTCTAATTAGGGGAGTCTAGCCATGTGCCTGCCTATTGCAGCTTTTCAGTTCTGCTCTCTGTAAGTATCTGGGATAACCTGCCACGATAGCTTGTGCATGTACTTTTAGATGACTGGATGTTTTATCAGGTTGGGCTTTAGTTCATAGAGAGACTTTGATTTGAAAGTTTGATATTGAAAATAATTACTAGTGTACATGACCTTGAACTGGTGTCCTTCTAGACTTTGTAACCCTAATGTGAAAGCACAACATAACAAATGTGTAATCGTAGTTGTGGCTTCTGAGTTCAGAAATCCCTACGGAATATGTATAACCAAGGCTTGCATGCAGGGGTACAATGCCTGCTGGTCCCTGGAGAGGGTACCGAGAGATTCTAGTTCTACACGGGGCTCGGGGATGGATAAAGACTAAGAAAAACCTCTCTGGAGGAGGAAATCACCTTCTGTCTGGAAGAACTGAATTGACAGGACTGGGAAAATCTGCTCTACATAACAGCATTGTTTTTGTAGCAAATCTTTACATGCTGCTTGCATTGAAATACAAGGAGTTTTTTTCTCTTTCCTCTGACTTCCATCTTCTTTGGTTATCTGAACTCATCCCCTGTTCTCATCAGTAATGCTGGTTTGAGTTTTGGCCTTGTGTAAATGGTGAGGAGGGATTCTTCTCCTTCCACCCTGTGTTGAGAGCCCACTGCCCCATGTAGCAGGTGCTGTTGGCTGGAGTTGTGCATAGTTCTGCATTTAGGTTGCTAACAGCTGTGTGAGAAGCTGAAAGTGTTGCGTCTGTAACTCAAGTTTTTTTGTTTTAAAGAATCTAAAATGATCAGTGATACCAGTGTGTGCATCTATTCCTCTGGCTGACGCCTCTCCATCCTTAGGAGGGAGCTGGTGTAGGTGCTTCTGGGAGGAGTAAAGGACTGTGAAGGCAGGCAGGCATACCAGGTGTAGCATTTGTACTTTCTCGGTATTGTTTTCTGTCTGGGAATCTTAAAGATGTCCCTCCTGGGACCCTTGTGCTGATTTGTGCAGCTGCTACCACACTGTTCATGACAGTAGCCATGGGAACACAAGTAGGATGATACAAGTTTAAAACTCTAACTTGTTGCTAGGCAGACCCAGCTCAACGTGTGGATTAAGTAGTCTTAACAACAACAAAAAAACCCACTCCAACACTCCAGATATTCTGCCACTTCTGTGGGGGAAGACAGCTGGGCTCACCCCTAACTCTGGGTCTTTCTTCAGGCTGGCAGAATGAAACCAGCCCGAGAAGAGTCCCCTGACACCAGCCAACCTTGGGGGAAACCCCTCTTGTACATCTGAATCATGAGTAGGTGGTGGCTGGGGGGGCGGCAGTTTCAGCAGGTAAGTTTTGACACAATCTTTTGTAAAAAACCAAGTTCTGTGAAGTAAAGCCGTGTGCCTCCCAATGCAAAACCGTTGTGCCACTCAGTCTTAAAGTTTTAGCCTGCATTAAAATAGGTACTGCTACAAGTGACATACACTCTAAACAAAGGTCATGGGCTTAAAATATCACAAGATCGCTTTTAAACTCTGGCTGTAAAAATTAAAATTATGACTAAGGCAAGGTAAGCACCTTCAAAAATTGCACTGCTTTTGCCCACTGTTAGCGTAGGTGCTCAGTGTGCTGCATGAGCTGGCATAGACCTTTTAACTTGTTGATAAGTTGTTCTGTCCTAAGCTTGTGTTTTGGCATTTTATGTTCAAGAAACAAGGGCAGCCTGTTCCCTCATGTTATTTCCATTGTCAACGTCTGACAAAGGATGTAGGGCACATTATGGGAGCCCAAAGGGAACTGGAGACCCAAACTTTCAGGGAGTGATGGCCCCTGTATGCTACTTGAGGGCTGAGATCCAGCATGTCTTTGTCCCTGCAGCTGTTGGCTTCCTGTATCACAGCAGTAATTAGTTATGCTCTGGCCACTGGTTTAAATGGATCTTGTTTTTATTTTATAAACATTTGCTCTGCAGTTACTGTCATTCCTGTTGGAATAAGGCCATTTATAGAGATGCTCCCAATTACCACCTGCTCTTTTTCTTTCTTAGCAAAATACTCTCTTACCTAATTTAACCTCCCACAGTAATTGCTTTGAAGTTGTTTTCTCTTTGCATCCTGGCTCATTTCTATACCTTTTTCCCCTGACCACCCTAACAAACTGCAGTCCTTGTTTGTCCTTCCTTAAATTACCTGCTTCTGGGGAGAAGGCTACTTGCTTGGTTTGCCCCAAACATTTTTGTAGTCGACTCTTAAAAGAAAAGATTTCTTTCCTTTAGTATGTCTCAGGTTTTTTTGTTTTTGTTTTTTTTTTTTCTTTGTAACTGCTATTTGTGGTTCTCCAACTTTCATTAGAGTTTTACTGCAGTTTATACATTCTGTCCACCCTCTTATTTACCCAGCCCTGCTTGGATTTCTGTGCTCCTAAGTCCTCTTTCTTGGTTCTTTGTTCGTCCAGGAAAAACACCCATATCTGAGCTTCATTGTAGTTGTGTTGTTCCAAGTTCCCTCTCAGGCTGGAAGAAAGTGGTCGTGATTTTTACTTTGTTATAATTTAGCTCTGTAAGGGGGGGAAATATACCAGAAGTCTGTCCCTTAACCTCTTTTACAGCTTGCATGCCTCTCTGGACATGGTATCTGCATGCTTTTCAAGCATTTATGTGGCAGCGACATTCTTGCCTTTTCAGGCTCCTTAAGGCTTTTGCTTCATCACTGAAGAATTTCTGCCTCAGCTTCTCCTGTGGAAGCCACTTATTTTTGTAGGAGCAAATGCTCCCGCCCCTTTAGCTGGTGCAGTATCCGTCTCTTTGGCCAGTCGTGTCACTCTTCTGAACTGTTGCTGCTGTGAGGTGTGTGAGCAAGGGGAGAGAGCTGATCTTTCCTTGAGCCAGGGCTGCCCCAGGAACTGGCTTGTCTGGAGCCTTTAGCCGGGCCCTGCCTGCTGGGCAGCGAGGCTGGATTGCTGAGAGTGGCTCTGAATCTGTCCTATGAATTTGGAGAGAGAGGGGAGGTCTCCTTGCCGGTTTTGTGAATAAAGCAAACCTTGAGGTTGCTAGCTGACTCAAATCTACAAACAGGCAGGACATGCAAGAGCTTTTCTCTTTGCCGTAGTCTCAGCCTCGGGCTCATCATTGCAAGGCTTGGCTCGGAGGGCACAGCTGGATCTCATCTGAAGTTCTCATCACCTCTCTTCTCCTGTTTGGCTTTATGCAAGTATCGAATAACTTGGGAGAGAGGCTTGCTGGTGGGAACTTGGTGGTGGAAGGATGATTTTTCAGAGCTGTCCTCTGGATTTCAGCCCAAGAGCTGAGTTGCTTGGCAAATAATTTCTTCCTGTGTGTACTGGCTCTGAGAAGTGGGTCTGCTCTCTGGGAAACTGCTGCATTGTGCTCTAGTTTTTTCTATTATTTTGGGTGGGTTTTTAGTCCTCTTGGTTTGTTTTTTAAGATGATTATCCCCCAAGATTTGCCTGGGATTGTGAGTGCGTGGGATCAGTTTCTTTTCTTGGGCAATTTCAGGTGAAACAGCAAGCTGTCTTCCACACGAGTCAGGTGCAGTCCTTGTGGTGCAAATACAGCAGGCACAAATCCAGCCGTTCTGCAAGCAGGCTGAAAATTGGCAAAGGTTCAAGAGTTTATTTGTAGATTTGGGTGAAAAATTACTTTTTCTACTGGAACAGATGCAAAGATGATTGGAGTTGGGAGGTCTTGCAGTTTTGGAGGTCTGGTACCACTAGTGGCTGGGGAGCATCCATGTGCTGGTGCAGAGTGGAGATGGCAATCTGAGATTGACCACTGCTGGTTTGAAAAGATGTAAATTGAGAAGACATTTATAAATGCTAAAGCTGTTTAAAATGTGTGTGCAAGTAGTTATGTTAGGCAGACTCATGTTGTTTATTGTACTCATCTTGCTAAAGTTATACTGAAGGATGGAGGAAAAATAAAGACAGAACTTACTGAACCCCTAATAATATTTTTAGAGATGATAAAAGCAATATTTGTTTGATGCCCTCTTACCTGAGCCCTTGTGAAAGAGGCTCTGGGAACCTACACTGGGCTCCTCTTGTAGCCAGCCATCTCCAGCTCATTTTGGTGGAATGCTGTCCTGTCTGGTTGTTGCTCCCTCTGCTGTGGCCACTGTGTTGCCCGCAGCAATGCCTCTGTGGCAGCAGCCATGTCCTTTTGTTTCAGCTGGAGAGAAGGAAACCACTGGGTGCAGTAGCATTGCTTCCAAAATTATTTCAGTGTCTGCTGGGCGGGGGGGTAGGAGGAGATGTGATAGGGTTTCTTAGAGAGATGGATAGGAGAAATCATTTGTAAATTCATGTAGGCAATGGGTTTAATTCAAAGCTTGGAGCAGGTGCACACCAAGAGCTTGCTTAAGTTGGATAAATGCCTGCTGAAATGTTTATCAAACACGAGAATAAAAGGAAAAAGGTTGTATTTAACCTTTTTTGATGATGCATTTTAAAAATAGGTTATGTTTCTAAAGTCAGCAGCAATTGCAACCAGGGTTTGAAAAATGGACTTGGCAATTGCAAGCCACAGTGGGAAACACCTGTGCTGCAATACACCCTGCAGCAGGAAGGGCTACCTGGGTCGGGTGCTGCTTGCTTACCCTGGTGCTTGTTGGCTCTTGCAGCAGGCTTCTCCTTGTGTGCTAGGATTGCCTTTGCACTCTTACTGCTGCTCTGTTCTTAGTCATTCATCAGTAGACATAATTTGGCTTGATATCTGTATTTCACTGATGTGGAAGTGATTCTTAGCCTCTGGAGTAGAAAAGAATGAATCTAGTTACTTTTAGCTCAGTTTTACCCCGGTAAAACTGTGGCATGCAGTTGAGGTACTAAAGCTGCATCCAAACTAAGGAAGACACTACTGCACTAATGTGCTAATTTTATACTCTTACTTGGCAGGTTGCCTTTGTAATCAAAGGGCTGGAAATTTTTCAGTTTGAACAAAATGTTCTAAGTAGCTGTGCTCTAGGTGGAAACAGATTTGATATGGGATACTGCCTTCAAAAGAAATCCATCTTTCCATATCTTTCTGGGCATAATCGTTCTAACTAAAATTTGCTTTTATGACTAAGTGAAGCTGTAGCCAAGATCTGCGTAAGGCTTACCTGTGGAGTTTCCTTTGCAGAAGTGTATTTCATCAATCTCTGCTTCTCATGGGAATGGAGGCAAGAGGATGTTTTTAGGAAGTACCTGGAAACTTTAGGATTGACAATTGTAATGAATTTCAGCAAAACAATTCTATTGCATGTCCTTTTCTCCCTGTATGGGCTTGGTGGAGAACTTGGTCAAAATACAAAAGTGTTTTTAAACAAGTTTGAATGTCCTAGTGAGTTGTACAGTACCTGACGCAGAGAGATTATGAAGTAGGAGGTAAATACCTGGTTCTCATCAATAGTGTAAAAGTAATTAAAAGCATCTTTTGATGCCCTTGCAGTTTTTGCCCTTTGTTTTAGGGAATCAGTGACCACTGACTAGAGAATATATGTATCCAGATTTACTTTTTCCAACAAAAATGTCCACAGGAACAGAACAATCACAGAGCAGTCACATATTTCTAAAGCAGGGTGAAATGAAATGCTAACTCAAAGGCCATGTTTATGTTAGTGGAAAGCTTAAACCAAATAGCAGAATTGCTTTCAGGCTGGATGAAACGTGTCTTTCTGTTGCCTTTGATTTTTGTTTTTTTAAAAAGTAATTTCCAGTGTTCCTGAATCTAATACAGAAATTTCAATACACTATTTTCTAATGAGCCCAAAATTTTTCCTCCTGCAATACTTTAATGAGAGCTGACTGCTAAACTTCATTGCTTTGAGTTTGAGATGAAACAAAACTCTGTGTGCCATATGTTAAAAGGACAAGCTGACTTGACAACAACGTGTTTTATCTTCTGCATTTTGGCAAGGTTTTGTAGTCCTGGAGGCAACTGTAGGGAGAGAGAAATCGGTGAAGATTCAGGAATGATGTGAGGACTTGTGAGTTCAGCAGAGCAGGAAGCTTAAATGTCTAAGATGGGAGGTGGGAAATAGAAAGAAGGAAGAAAGCCAAGATCAGATGGAAAGTGACACTGGGCAAAATAGTAATTTCAAAAAACCTCATGTTTTTAGTGTCCTCCTCTGAAGATACTTGCCTGTTCTTTCTGTTGTTTTGTGATTTGCTAGATTAAACACACAGTTTTCAGTTCAGGTGAGTGCAAATCCATTCTCCTAAACTTTGGAGAATGTGGTCTTGAATTCCTGACATCGGAGACAGCCAGGGCTAGGCTAGTGGAGTGGTGCTAGAAGGGAAGCTACATTCATGACAGTCTTGAACTAGCCAAAGGCTGCTGTGTCTGATGGCCTGACACCTCCACATTGAGCTGAGCTTCTGCTTCTGCCTGCAGCAGCTCTTCTTGTCTGTGTTAGAGACTCACCTACGTGGCTGGGTACTGCTCTGGCATCATCCTGAGCAAATAGGCAGCTTGCCTGGTGATGGGAGAGCCAGAGCAGGCCCGTCCTTCCTTTCTGTCCTCCCAGGCAAGGAGACCTGTGGCTTTCTCTGCTCACATGCTCTGTGCCAGACTTGCAGCTGCTCAGGCCATTCAGCTGGAGGTCTTTTTTGCTGTGACTTCTGTTTTACCCTTTCCAGAAACAGTGTGCTTAGAAGTTGAGGACTTACATAGTGGGGTACATGCTGTGTTTGGTACCTGCTGTTGTTGCTGTCACTTGTGATTTCTTGTAACCATCAGCAAAATGTGATGTCCCCCACGGCACTATTTACGTGGCCCTGCTGTGCTGGGCTTGATCACCATGGAGCTCATGACTTGCTTGCCATAACCTATGATAAAAGTGTGGGGGGAGATTGCAACTGTGTGTTTCTGCTGTCCTGCCAGTATATTTTACTCTCCTGTTGATTGTCCTGCCTGTCCTTTGAAGCCAGGCAGCATCCCTTTGTACTGCTCTCAGGGCATGGGGACCCCGTGTAGGATTACCTGGATTGTGGCAGGCTGCTGGAAGTGTGAGTGAGCCAAATGAGCTGCTGGCTCTGGGGAACGTGCCTGAGCCAGATGCAGGAAGAGCCAAACACTGTAAGTCACCATGCAGGCCAGCTCTTGGCACAACATTCAACTGAGTAAAGTTGCAGGACATGTGCTTTGCAGGCTCTAGAGTCTGGATTCAGCTCTGAGTGGATCTTCTAAAGTCTTGTTACTTCTGTTCAGGCTTGAATTTTACAGTAGAGGTCCTCTTCTTCCATCTCTGTGTTTGACTCCATATAAGTTCTTGGAGAGATACTTGTTTGGGTTAAGGAGCCCTTACAGCTTTCTCTATTTCCACCCCAACCTCCCTTTTTTACAGACACCTTGCTTCATCCCTGAGCAGCACAAAGCATTGTATCTTTTTTGGAGGTGGAAATATTGTTATAATCCACATTTCTGGACATCTAAGAGGCTGGGACAGGTCTTGTCTAACTCAGATCTTGTGAGTCATGTCAGTTCCTGTTCCTTACGCTGTTTGACAGATCTACCCCTTCTGGAAAACAAGCAATTAGTCACTCGTGCACTGTTCCTATGGCACATGTTCAGACTCGGACCCTCCTTTGCCCTTGGGGTGTCCTTGATGCAGCAGCTGGTCACCGTGGTGCTGAATTTCATCAGGTGTGCCCAGAACCGTGTTCAATGAGAACAGGCACTTAGTGCCATTGTTATACAGGCACGAGATCCCTGTTGCACTTGGATCACAGTACAGTTACAGCCTGTTGTTTCACAGATGTGTTCATGTCTCACAGCTATAGGATGACAAAGCTTTTCTTGTAGAAACAGATGTTTAAGTGGCTATTTAACTTCTATTGTAGTGAGCTACTTCCATTCATCTACAACTGAGTGGAGTAGGACGATGAGCTAGCACTGAGGGAAGTGGTGGGAATACTTCCTCCAAATGGCCATAAATAAATAGTCTTTGGTCCTGGCCAAGCACAGCTAGAATGTTAGTGAAGCGAGGGAGAGAATGAAGTAATGATCATGGACAGACGCTGGAATGAATTGGACGGGGGAAGCTGTCAGCACACCAAAAATGGCCCTTCTGTATAGATGTGACTAATTGGCAGTGATGGGGGAAAGTGCACGTAGGATGCTGGGATTTGACACAAGCCTCTGAAGGGCTCTCGGGCATACTGACCACTGCCAGTGGCTTGACTGATAAGTGAGGCTGACTGCTAGGTTCCTTCCAGGGTTTAGATGTGTAGGAACAAGTGGTGGGCAGTGGCAAGGGAAGACAAATAACCTGTTCCCCACTTTCAGTCATTTGGATTGTCGGAGTATGAGCTTGCCGTGGGATTGGGAAAAATAGATGCTCTTGCCTGCAGCATTTTTGGCTCTTAATACTTACTTCGGTCCACATAGAGGAGCTTGGGACATTTGTGTGCCACAGGAAAAGTAGGAACTGTTCCCATTCAGGACAGAACTTCCAGCGCACAGTTAATCTGGGTAGTCAGATGAGTAATTAGCACCTCTACTCTGCATGTGTGTTCTCCACAGCTGAGCATTCATCAAGTTCTTAACTTCTGCATTCTCTTAGCCCCCAGCTGGGTCACCTCTCTTTGTACAATAGAGGCTGGACTTGAATGAATGAGAAATCAGTTAGGAAGTGAGCCAGTGTGATATACAGATAATGTGATGATGGTTCTTCCCCTTCCTCCTCCTTTTGGCCCTGTGGCTTCAAACCTTGTTCTGAAAAAATACCCTCCAGTTGATTTTGCAAATGGGGCAACAGACCAGTCTTCCCTTAATAAGAGAAGGTAAACTTTGTTTAGAGTACTCTGCCCTGCAGCAAAGAGCACTGACATCTGAAGGTAAGAGGTAGTGGCAGGGAGAACACTCCAGAAAGAGATTGGTTTCATTAAGCAGAGTCACCTGAAATCTTGACAGTGAGAATCATTGCCACTTGGTGGAAATGATGACAGGTGTTTCACCATAGGAAACTCATTACTTGACTTCCAGTGTGACCTTGGGCAGAAAGCTGAACCTTTTAGCTTTCTCCATTTTTTGTTAAAGCTACCTGTTTTGTTCAGTATGGAGATGAGAGTGGAATGGACAAATGTGTATGAATGTAGAAATATCAGA
The DNA here is from genome assembly GCF_052056855.1 of Sturnus vulgaris. NCBI lineage: Eukaryota > Metazoa > Chordata > Aves > Passeriformes > Sturnidae > Sturnus > Sturnus vulgaris. The sequence goes on from NC_142248.1 coordinate 38,054,174, forward strand.
GAAGAAAACAGCAGTCTGACAAGAGTTTGTGCTTTATGAGGCAGGGCTGGAATTCCCCTTCTGATTTGATGACAAGATGGGAAGAGGAGATGTCAGTGATTGTGGTCTGTCGTATGAACAGAACTGATGCATCTGAAGTGTGGTCCAACCACAACAGACTAATTCATGTTCTGGAGGTAGAGCAGGAAGAAATGTTCCTTTTTAATCTATCTTCTAAAAGTCAGAAGTGTTTCTGGCTGCAGGCTAACTAAGATGCATTAACTATTCCACTGTGAATTCCTTGTGGAGACAGTGTGCTTCGTCCAGCTTTATTACAAAGCAAAGCAGGTGCAGCCAGTGCTTGGCTTGCCTGTTTACCTCAGGGAGGAGCCTGCATTTGTGCACTGGGTGAGAGGGAGAGATGTCTCTAACAGGGAAGGCAGAGGCTAAATTTACACATTTCCCCTTCAGGATGCTTGGAAGGAAGAGAAATACCTAAGAAGTAAATGTGTGTTGGGTTTAGACTGTTGTGCCTGACCTGTTCTGTGGCTTATGAGCAGCCTTGACACATCTCAAAAGCTTAACTCCTTCCCTCTGCCTGTAATGGAGTGATGAGGGACCAGATTCCCTGCACTGTCCAGTGCTGCTCATGTATGGGCACATGTCTCTGGGTTACCTTAACTTTGTAGTTCATGGTGCTGCCTCTCTTGCTTGCTCATGAAAGAAAAACTGCTCCCAGGGACCACTGAAGTTGGAGAGTTCTCTGGTCTGACTGCTTTGGTGTTGTCCCTCTTCCTGAATGTCACTTCTGTGGGTGAAGCCTGGCATCACAGAGCAGCCACAGCCCTGGAGCCAGGGAGTTTCACTGGTTCAGGAGAAAACCTTTTACCCCTTATATAAAGGTTTTTGAGGATGTTTCTTGACACATTGTATTCCATGCTTTGTATTTGTGAAATAGTAACAGAAAACAGTTTCTGGAAATCTGGGGACCTGTGCCCTGAAAATCTGTGAGGGAATTCAAAATACCAGAGTGGGCAGGGAAACTCTTCAGGCTGAGTTCAAGCAAGTGCCTGAAGCCTAGAATTTCCAGCACTCAAAGGCCTCATCTACTGCAAAAGCTGGAGAAGGTATTGTCAAGTGATGCTAATAGAAGCATGTTCAGTTCTTTCAGATTTCTCTCTAGCTGCTTGCCTAAATAAACACCCTCTGCATCAGTCACACCATTCATTGTCTTATGTCTCTGAGCTATGCTGATTTTCCCCACGATGGTGTAAAACAGGAAATGAATTCAAAATCTTCGAGTGACAACTACAGAATTCTCCTCTGCAAAGTGATGAGAGGACAGCTAGCCTACAGAGACGCCACAGCATTTGTCACTCGGCCATGTGCAAGGTAGCCAGAGGGTGCTGAGTGCCTACCATGTTCATCAAAAGTCCTTGGCAGTGGATCTCAGGTTTGTTCCAGCCTAATCTGTGCAAGGTGTGTCTGTACAACACGCCTGTTATTTGGAAACTTTAACAGAACTCGTGTTCAGTTGGCTTTTGGAAAGGAGAGATTAAAAGCAGGTCCTAAATGTGTCTGCTGTGGTCTGTGAAAACCGCGGTCTATTGGATAGTGAAATTATCTTCCTGGGTTCGGTTATAATGGAGCCTTAGGGCATCCTGGGGGGAATAAGCTCTTGTTACTCTGATGCAGAAGCATAATTTAAGGAGGCCCCTCTTCAGAGTTCAAGGCCTCCTGGTGACCTGCTTTACCACGAAGAGGTGCTGCTATGACATGGACAAGCAGGAGCTGCTCCAAGGCCATGACCAATTATGCTAGGCTGTAGTTTGACGTGTGTTCTGACAGATGGGCAGACAGGTGAGCCAAGAAGAGGGCAAGAGGTCAGAGTAGCTAGAACAGCTTCTCCTAGGTCTTGCAGCCAAACAGACATTGTCCTGATCAGTACCTTGTGGGAATGGCTTGCAGAGAGAAGAATGAAACAAACACTGGCTTATCAACCAGCTTGCTAGTATGCACCCAAGAGTTCTGGCAAATGTATTTCTGTAAGGCATATTACCAGCTATGCAGGGCATTTCACACAAAATGGTCTGTAGCTGTTCCTTGGTTATCATCATACTTTTTGCAGGGTATGTTTATCACGCTACAAAAGTTATCCATCTATCTAGTGACAAAAATCCCTGCTACTTATTCCTGGAAACTTGCTTTTGAATTGTCAGAGTGTGAACGCTGGTGGGCTAAGCAGCAAGTCTGAAGTGTGTTGTGCTGGCTTGGTCCCTGCTTGGCACAGTATGTGCAAAGGATCCCGGATGGAGCCTCCGGGTGCAGGAGCAGTTGCTGGAAGTCTGGCTGCCTGCTGCTTGTGTCTTCTCAGCTCTGAAATTTTATGCTTTTAAGTGAATGATCTTTCTCAGTAATTGGTCCAGGGCCTTGGAAGAGAGGGGTGTGCAGTACCATGTTCTGCTGTAGAGATGCTTGCAAGGGAGCAGAGAGCAATGTTGCTGGTATTTTGAGAGAAGTCCATGAGGCATATCATTCTTAAGCACACTGTGACTTGTTCTGTCACCATGCAAAGGTCTTTCCTCATGGCTTTATCAATTACAGTTGTAAAAATTTTTGGAGTTACTGGCTGTGTTCAGGCTTGTGATGGTGGGATACACTCTTAGTTTATATTTGAGGTAGAGGTATGGGTCATCTGTTGGCAATCAGAAATCCCCCATCTAAGTGGTGTGTGACCAGCAAACCACACCCTTCTACAGCAGAACTTGCTGGGAGGTGATTCAGTAAAACTGTACAAAACACACCTCTACGAATATAGCAGGGTACATACTGGGAATGCTCCAGAGATGCTTTTGTACTTAACTGCTATGGAGTGAATCCATGAACTTCAGAGTGTAAATGCCGTGACCCAGAGCCCAGCTAGGTCAGTGGAACAAGTCCCTGTGGGTTGGAGGACTGTAGGCTGGGCCTTGTATTGCCATTTATCCTCTTTTCCAATTTATAATGTGAAAGAATTGTAGATTTTTTTCCTGTCCTATCACTTTTGTGTAGCTAATTTTAATCCACGGTATTGTGTTCTCCTATTACCTGTGATTTTCCACAATTGTAAGTTGGCAAGAGACTTGATTAAGGCTTAGCAGTATGTTAAAATGTTTTTGAGTTGTCTAAGAACTTTTATGATAAGAACAAAAAGATTCCTAGAAGCTACATGTCATGTCTTCATTTGTTAAGTTTTTTGCTTCGATAGCTATCTCCAGTGATCTTTTTCAGGCAGTTCACCTGGTGTGGGGGCAAGACTGTTCTGAACTTTTCAGAATGACTTCTGCTCACTTGCCTCTCAAAGGTGTTCTGCACTTGGAACCACAGAGTGGCAGTGCCTGGTTGGAATAAACTGATGTGGCACATACAGAAGGATGGACTGGGGAAGCAGAGCAGGAGAATTGTATCTGAAACTCCAAAGGCAGAGATAGTTTCCTTTGTTATGACTGATACCTTGATCTTCTTTCTTGTTCATTACTTTATTACTTCTTTTGCCTGTGCATTAGTTTCTGAAATAGTGCTAGAAAAGGAGAAGCATAGATGCAGTTTTCCTCTATTCTGAAGTCTTAACAGGGATAGATCATTAGCTTCTCCGTAACTAACTTATCCTTAACTACTGCTCTTTGTTCCTGGGTTTTCTAGAAGGTCTTGCTGACTTGCAATGAAACAGGAAGTCTGCAATGCTGTAAATAACTGAGTGGTTCAGTCTGATTTTTTTCCATCCAACACTTTACCAGACAGAGTTAAAACTCCTTTTTATTGGCATCAGTCATCCTGAGCTAGGGCTAGACTTTCTCTTGGCATGTAATAATTTATCAAGTTTCATTATAGAGAAATACGGGATTTGAGGGAGAGTGGGATTTGTCCTGCCTTGTCTTTCTATTGTGTTTTGGCAGTATTCCCTCCAAAGATACCATATGTAAAGACATTGCAGAATGTCAGAGCATCCTTGGACTCAGCCTGAAGGTTGCTATCTTTAACTTAACAGTAGGAAAGGAGGGTTTAGTTCAGCAGCCTCTGAGGAGCACACCCGAAGGATACAGAGGATTTTGGCTTCCTGGTGAAGTTCTGCTGCTGAATTGATACAATCATACCGGTATAACCATGGAGCAACCCCCCTGCAGTGCAAAAATGGGCATAATGTGGTGCGACTCTTTTTTCACCAGTAACTGCTCAGTTCAGCTTACTCTCATCTCCTGTATCTGTACAGAGATTTGAGTTATGTCATAGCTGTCCTAGCTTGGCTTAGCAGCTACAGGTAAGTTAACTATATTCAGCAGTGAGATTCCTGGATGTAAGAAAGAACTTCATGGACTCCTGTTGGTAACTCAGGTATATGGGTATCATTGTCCTGCTATATTCTTTTAGTAGTTTAATTAAAGCTTGAGCTGTGTAGCACATCCCTGGCTAGAGATCTGCACATGATTCTAACTCGTTGTCTATACTAGAAAGCTTTTCCTGTGTGAGCTGAATTAGGCTGTGAATTTAATTTGTCATAGTTCCGGCTTTATAACCCTTACAGAGGAAGTCCAGTCACTTTTGAACAGCTTGCTTTTGCCTTCCTTCCTTTTCCTTTCCTATGGGGTCTCCTATTTAGAAGGGAGTTTTGTTAAGCCTTAAATAATGTTTGGGAAGCTGCAGACTCTCCTAGGTAGTCAAGGCTTCTCATTTCCTACTAGACTCCATTCTGTGGCTGTGGGGCCAAGGTCTCCTTTCTTTTATCTGGCTGGAGTGAATGGTTTTGGGTTTTGCTTTGCCCTCTCTGGCCAGGAGCCATTTTATGATATCTGGGTCCGTGGAAAGGCCTTTTTCTGAAGCAAAAGGGACAAAGGTACCAAGAGACTTGCCTGGTTAACTGGCCTGATGTTGGTGTCTGCTCTGATTAGCACTGGAACCAGATATGCAACTGCTGATGGTGTCTGTACTGGAAAAATTAGACATAGTTGGGATTGTGACCAAAGCGCAGTAGCTCTCCTGCAGGACTCCACCTTTTTATTTTTTTGTTTTTTCCTTTCACCTCAGAAAAGACATTTTTGTGGTGGAGTCTACTGTGGAAGTTGTTCTTCAGCAGGCACAGTGATCTGCCTGTGTTGGTGTGCTGTTAACAGTGGGTGATTCATTCTTTGGGTGTTATGGATGCTATGGCCACGAGAAGGTAGCTGGAATTGACTTTCTGTGGTCTTCTCACTTTGAATTGCATCATGAGAAATTCCCCCAAGATCAGTTCTTACCTGACTCGTGGAAGTGCAGCAGTTCTTTTCGCCCTGGAGTGTGGAATGCTGTCCTGGTCATGGCCCTTAGGCTTTCTAGCCCTCTGCAAAGTGCTGTCACCTATGTTGAAGGCAGGAGCAAATAGAGTCACTGAGGTAAAATGACTTATTTCTGCTCTGGGGAACAAAACACAGTTTTCCGATAGCATCCTAGTTCCATGCTCAGTCACTTTCTATGGTAGTCAGACATAAATCCATTTTTATACAGCTTTTTCTTCAGAACTGCACTGCATAAGCATTCTAGTAGGTGATCTAAGCTTTTGTTGTAGTGCTGCTTCAGAGAAGAAGACATGGGGCTTCTGGCCACAAAGCAACTTGGCAGGGTAGGTCTTCATGAATCAGTAAAGAAATGCAGGGAGTCCCATTCCAAGGATCAGATCTTTTAGGTCTGTGAGAAGAAAATAATACCCTTGGGTTCATTGTTTGTTTTAATAAATGAATAAAATGGTTTTATGGGTGTCTTGTGAACTCTGGGCTCAAAGTCAGAAGGTCAAACTAACCCATATCCTCATAACTGGAAGTAAATGGCACTTAGGACTGATTCATGGATGATGGCATCTTTCATGAAGGCTGGATAGATCTCCAGGCAAGATTGAGTACATGAGATAACTCTTAATCTCAGTGGAAAAGTCATGGATGTTACATACTTGATGTGAGGACTTGGCAGGGAAAAAGAGTAATTCATAATCTCTCCAAGTCCACTTTCCTCTCACCATGCCCATTATGGAAAAATCAGAAGAGATATTCTTGAGGTGTATTTAGGATTAAAAGTGAAAAGCTTTAAATGCAAATGACTGCTGCAATTAAGTTATTCAGAATGTTTTCTGTCACTAATGAATTTGAATGTATATTTCATTTAAAAAAAAGAAAATTGGTATGTATGAATTTAATTAGTGATAACATGGGATCAGATTTACTTTTTGTCCTTGATGTTTTCATGTCACAATGAAAGACGCTTCCATGCAGACTGGGATGTTGTACTTGTTTCTTTACATTTGCATTATGACACTAGGTCTTTATTTATGAACCATTTCAGATCCCCCAGGATATTTTAACCTTCTGTTTGAGTTAACAATATTGATACTTCCTATTTCTGACACTTTTTGTCCCTCCTTTGTCTCATTTTAGAGATTCACCAACTGGCAGCAAATACATTTATTACTGCAGTGTACTGTGATGTTCTAGTCTCACCTTTGAACAGTGACAAATGTACCCTGTATTTAAGAGCTTTATTTGAAAGCATACCTGGTGGAAATTTATGAGCTAACTGAAATAAGCGTGACATGTTTCTCATTTCTAAATGAGACAGTGAAGTTCGGAGTTCCTACAGCTGGCTTCTTGGAAAACTTCTGGGAAAGGTGGAAAGAAAAAAGTAGTTTTCACTCCCCATGTTTCCAGACTTCCAGCAGTATTATACCTCTGGATGATGCATGAGGGGAACAAGACTAATTGTCTTTACATTATGATGTAAGGAGACAGCAGATGTACAAACCATTCCTTCTGTCCTCTACATGTGTACATTGTTCTACCAGAGTTTAGGTGGCTGGGGAAGTTCCCTTTCAGTTCACAAGTGCTACTTTTAATGGCAGTGCTGAGAATGATACTGAAATCACTCAAATGAAAGAAATGGGAGGAAGAAGGGAATCTCACAACGCTTTTTAGAAATGGCAGAAGTGGTAGGAATGTGTGGTAGTTTCAAGAGTTTTATGCAGGAGAGCCAAGAAGCCTGGAAGATCGTTAGCATAGCTAAATGGCAAAACTAGAGAGGATAATTGCTGCTTCTATTTAATAAAAATTAAAAAAGGTATTTCTTCCCCTTGTGGCAAGGTTTTTAGTGGCCAAAATTGATGGTTCTGTAGAACAGCAGAGGAATTGCTTCTGAAAGCACAAAAATCTGCTTTCCTAGTGGTATTGGTAGCATGTCCTTGGCTGATACAATTGAACTGAGTCCTCTCTTCAGAAAGGTGCCATCACAGGGCAAAGCTGGACATGACCGATCATAAACTTGATGAGGGAGCAACAACTGACCACCCAACACGTGTGTACTCAGCAGTATTTTGTTGGGAGATGGCTCTAAGAGACAAATGCTTAGATTTTGTTTCTACATACCATGCTTGGTGTGTTTCCTGTGCCTTTTTTCTCTCCCCTGCTCCTCAGGGGAAATGTTTCCTTGCAGAGGGGTGAGCAGCAAAGGCATGGTGCCCTTGCCTTACACAGAGTGTGAGCTGCAGGGCACTCGCCGAGCCTGCTGCCACATGACGTTCAGTTTTAGGGATTAAGAAGCAACGTAAAAGCTTGTTGTGAAAGCTTTAACTTTTCAGTAGCATCAACCCAGAAAAGTGGGGCTTGGTGAAAAAATGTGTGGTTCCTTTGTTCCTGTAGATGGTGGGACTTCAGCAGGGCTCTGCTCTTGGTTAGGCTGCAAGGGAAGGGAGGCTGCATCATGACTCAGTGTCAGACGGAAACAAGTTTTCAGCCTTGCCGACTCTGCACAGAAAGAACTGTCGTCCAAGGGCAGTAAGCCAGGGATGTGGAAACTGGTGCTCTGGTGTCATCTTTCCTAGAAATTGCTGCAGAGTTCTCTAGTGGAGATAGCACTGATATTTAAACAAACTGTGTAAAAGGGAGTGCAGTTTTCTTGGTGTACTGCTATAGTCAAGGGAGGAAGGACTCTCAAACAGATTGAGTCTGGGAATCTTACTAGACATTGCTTAATTATCACTCCTTTTTCCTGTGCAGGAATAACTTAAAACCTGCTCTCCCAGGATCTGTGCTAGTCTCATGTGACTCTTCTGCATACTGACTGGATAGTTGCATAAGGAGCTGCTGAGGTTGTCAGGGGACATGCCAGGGGTCTGAGACTCGTTGAACTGTTCTTGGACTGATCATGTCTTTTGATGAACCTGTTCATACATGTGTCGAACTCTTGTGTCTGGGGGCGGGGCAGTGAGGTGGAGGGGAAGAAAGAGAAACAGAGGCTTTTGCAGGGAACTCCGTTTGCAGATTTAGACCAAACTCAGAAGCAGCAGACATCTAAACTCTTCTGCATGTAAGTTGATGCCTCTGGTTCAGGGCAGCATCAGATGCAATGGGATTGTCCTGTTCTGCAAGTCGGGAACAGCTGGCAGTGGACTTGGAACACCGCTATGAGAAAGTGTTTTTTTATGTAGTGTTGTAAGCAGCTTTCTTCTTTCTCTGTGGAGGCAGGGAAACAAGCAAGGCCCAGCTGTCAGCAGTTTGGCAGTCTGAGGTACAGTGCCAAAGGTGGTTACAGGTCTAAGACTGCTGTTGTTGGGACTGTTTTTCTAGAGGCCGTGTGAGTTGATCAAGCATGTGCCTTACCAGCCTGGATACCTGTGCTGTACCTGTGATAATCATGACCTGGAGGAAAAGAATATCCTGAATTTTTTGGGACTTGTCAGGGGTTTTCCTGTCTCCCTGCCTTGTGCCAACAATCTCGCAAGCATTGCTGCTGTTCAGGCCTTGCTGGAGCAGAAACACTGGTATTTGAGTCTTATGCTAGATATACCAGAAAAAATATCTGAGTGCGAAGATCTAGCATTCAGCTGCTGGGAAAACTTAGACCATATTCTTGCTGAATCATGGTGGAGATGGTATATATCTTGGGCTTCAAGCAATCCCATTTCCCTACTGCTTCTGTGTCTTGCACAGCAGCACCAGTTGTGTCTTCTCCTGCAGGGAGCCCCCACAGCTGTTGCAGAATAGTAGAGAGCTGTCTGTGGAGGTGTGAGAGGGTGAGCATGTCAGTGTTGCAGCTGGATGCCCCTCATGCAGGAGTGGAGGTGTAGGAAGTGTTAACAAGGGCGTGTTTGGAGTCTTGCATTTGGGCTCAGTACAGCCAGTGCCTTCTGTGGGCATCACTTGGGTGGGATCTTAGGAATGAGTAAGATGTTCTTGTTGCTCTGCTCAGTAAATGCATGCTGCAGAAATCTGGCATAGGAAAAGAGCTTCAGCTGTTTTGTCTGGTGAAGCTGGTTTACTCTTGAGTATTTTTAAGTGAAGCTTGGTATCTTCTACAGGCTGTGGGCTCTTCCTCCTTTGCTGTTATATGTTCAGGCTAGGTATTAGTAATTACACCAAGAATTACTGCCAGCATCATGAATATCTGACTACAAAAAGCTTTGTTGTTAGAAAGTCAGACCAATCGGAGCATGTCTTAAGGGAGGTGAGGCTCTCAGCAGGGTCCCTGGCCGTGCTATCAAGTATTGGTTTAAAGTGTGCAAAGCTCTTGCCAAGGGGTTGTGTGGGAGCAAGGGGGGAGGTGAGACTGAAGGATTTTCTGAGGCAGAAAAAAGAGTAGAAGAGAGAAGTATGTGGAACCAACGTACCCTGAATTATTTTGACACTTGTTCTTGCCTTTCAATATAGATATAAATGGACTTATAGCAATTTGTATTTGAAAGGTGTCACAGAGCACAAGACTGAAGACTTTCAAATGCACAGGGTTGCAGCAGTACCTGCAGTTCCTGGTCACAGATCAGAGCTCAGTTGCACTAAGAACAGAGGTTGCTACAACCTGTTCCATGGTACCTGTCTTGTAGTCTATTCTTTAAAGTATTTTATTGAAATAGCAGCCTGTGAAAATCCAGATGTCAGGGAAAATGCTCATCTTTCAGTAAAAGCAATAAATAGTGCTGGGAAAGTTACAGAGAAATTGCGGGCCAGGACAGAAGTGAAGAGGACACAGCTTTTCTCCTGAGGAAGATACAAGTGTCTCAAAATGCTTGGCAGAGCCCCTTGCTACAGGTAAATGATATGTATTCGCTGGCCTGTCTTGTCTTGTAGTTTTGACAGTCTGCTTTCTTCTCTGGTGCCAATATGTCTCAGCTTTTCTGTGCTGCAGCCTGCATATGCACCTGTACGGCTGTTGTGTTCTCAAAGATTCACTGCACAGACTTTTTTCCCCCCCTTTGAAGGTCCAGCAACCTTAATGGTTTAGCTTCTCAGTCTCTGGTAAGTCTAAATACTGTCCCTCCCTGAGGCTCTCTGTCCTCTTTATGTCCCTGCATGTTTTGTTTCCCTTGCTGCCCTCTTCTTGTTACTGCGCTTTTTTTTTTAACTTCTGCATTCATGTATAAAAGCCCCATTAAACACTTCTGTACAAGCTAGAGGGAGCTGAGGTTAGGATTTGAAGCAAATTGGTGGCAGAACAAGGAACTGCTTTGGCCCGTTGATGCTCAGTAGGTGTTAATATGGACCAGAGATCCAGGGTGGTAGCACTGGAGGCAGGAGGACAGGGACAATTGCTTAATGCCTCTTTAGGTGTCTAGAGCTCAATATGGTGCCGCGTGGAGAGTCACTGGTTGCTTTTGTGGAGTTATCCAGTAGTCACTGGGCAAAGAAAATGATCTGGGAAGCCACACTTTGAATTTGTTGAGAGCAGTGTGGGGCAGCATAACTGATGTGCAGGGAGGCACATCTGTATTCCTATCAAATAACTGCTAGGGGATGGCCACTACTTTTTTGTTGTTGTTGTTTTTTTGTTGTTTTTTTCATTCTTTAATTTGTGGAAAGGAAAAACAAGACCTCTGGGCTCTTAACACATGCAGGGACGATCTGGTTGCTTTCACAATGACGATGATTTTTGGAAGAAAAGGAGAGGGGATATTTTGCCCTGAGCATAAATTATGCCTAAAAGATATTCCCCTGCTCCCCAAATTGGAGAAAACAAAATGCCTCAATAAGGAGGCATTTATGTGCTGAATAGGATCTCACTCCTCAGATTGGAAAGGCTAATGGCCCCGAACACAGTAGAATTAAGTTACTTTTGTAGCTGTGTGTGTGTGTGTGTGTGGAGGGCCGTGCCGCAGCATGCGCCGTGCGAGGGACGTGCTGTGGTGCAGGTAAGTGCTGTGCAAACCCTTCCTCTGCCTCCTCCTCCTCCCGGGGCAGTGCCAAGCCGGGTTCCTCCCTCAGCTCTCCACCAAACCACACTCTGCTCCTTCCAGCAGCGTCCTGGCTCCTCAGTTTATCTGCACTGCCAGCCTGGCATTCAGCGGGCTTCTCCTTATCTGCTTAGCCGCTCTGTCCCCTTTGTGCTTGCTTCCTGCTGGGGAAAAGGGCTGCCTCTCCCCTTCCCCCGTCTCCTGGCTGCCGAGGCCTTCCCAGCCCTCTCCCGTGTCTCCTGCTGCTTCTCGGCTCTTTGTGTGAGCTCTGCTCCCGATGCTCACCACGTGGTGCTTGCGTTTGAGAGCCTGTAGGGCCCTGCGCCTGCAAACTTCTGTCCTCTTTGTTAAACAGGGTGGGGAAGGGGATCCTGCCGGTTTGCTTTTCCCTGAAGCGTCTGAGCAGAAAGCCACGAGCTTTTCTGCAGGCTGCCCCGAGTGCTGTGGGCCTCTTCCCCATGTTCGCCTCCGGGCTTGTGTCCCGATTGATTTCTTTGTAAATATGCTGTGGTATGCAAATGCTGGCACTGCAGAAGGAGCGTTTGTAATCCTAACGCAGAGGCAGCTCAGGAAAAATCCGACGTCTTTGCGGAGCTCTGCCCCTGTTTTGTTCCTCTGGGCTGAAGTGTACTTGCTGCTACTTAATGCCAAGAGCCTGTGTCTCCAGGGCTTGATTCACTGTTACTTGGCACCTTTCAGGATCAGGTTCGGTGTGAAGTGCGAATCTGCAGAGTCAGTGCAAGGCAGTGCTTGGTGTGCAGCAGTGATGAATTGCTTAGCCTCTCTTGTTATCATATGGTGTTCTTGCTCTGATTATTAATGTAGATGCAGGACAAACTAGTTCTCAGATTCTTTGAAGGGGGGAGAAGGAGAGAAACCGGCTAAGTTGTTTTGGATAGTCTTTTAGTAAAAGTTGAATGTTAAAAGCAGAATGCTGTGATTGTTAGCTACACTTTAAATATAGTCTTAACTGCACCTCTGAGTTTGGCAGAAATAGGGAAAAAACAAACTAACTTGTGAAATCTGTTGGAAAATTGTGATCCAGGAGCTGCCTGCATTTCAAGGGCATGTTAAATCTGACTTTGTGTTTTTGGGTATGAATATTATCCTTGCAGCACCCTGTGGAGGTGGGCCCCATGCAGACAGAAGGAGAGGGACTGTCTGTACCTTGGGGAGCTTGTGGGCTAATGAATGCACCAGTCATCTCCAAGGAGAGTTGGAAGCAGACTGAGTTTTCAAGATCTGATTTGAAATATCACAAATGTGTTATTTGTGGGTCCCTATTTGATTTCAGCATTTCTTAGAGTGGGGTGATGAGAGAGGATGATCCACAGTTAAGGCTCCTATATGGGGTCAGGGAAACCTCAGCCTCTGCGAGCCTGGCAGTCAGCGCTTTGTGTGTGTGTCTGTGTCTGTGTGTGTGTGTTGATAAAAGCTCTCATCTGCTGGTAGGGGTGCTGTGAGGATAAGGACCTGGAAGAGTGTCATGGATGGGGGTGAGAGGAGGATATGCAACTGTCACAGACGTTTAGAAGTCGGATTTGTGTGGGTTAAACTGGGCATGCTCGCAGCCTGTTGATTGCAGTTGCACACCACATCGTGCATGACTCAGTGCTGGGTGGGATTTGATATATAAGCTTCTTGTGCGCTCACGTTGGCCTGAGGACAGGTATCCATTTCTGGAGGTGGCTTTGTTGGGAGAGGAGGCTGTATCCCCTTTTTGGAGGCTACGATCTTCACAGCTCTGCCAGCCAGGCTGCCTCTAAAAGCAGGTTTTACCAGCTTTGGGTAGAAATGGGTTAGTTTAGGTGACTTCAGCACAGAGGTGAGGCATCTCCTGGGCATGCTGGCAGGGCCTGATTCTGCTGCTCTTGGAGGGCACTACCTCTGTCAGGGAGGTGCCATGGTAGTGCCTTCCTTGGATGTCCAGCCTATTCAAAGCACTCAGCTGAGTTTGGAAGATGTGTTTGCCACTGTTGTGTGATGGGCTTTTCTGCTTGTGGCATTGAACAGTGTTGGTGTTTGACCTAGGTTTTAAAGAATAATAACGTGACAAAGCTTTACTGTCTTTGAGAGCTGACTATACTTGATTGATTCATTTGACTATCTACAGTTATTTGGAACTGCAAGACCAGAGTAACATGGGCTTTCTCTCTCAGTTGTCCTTTTGGGTGGACTCTTGTCTGGATGCAGACATGAGTGTGTCCTGTCTACTTGTCCTTCACAATACTGTCTTGCCAAGCAGTAACAAGTTTGCCCAGCAGCCTTATTTCATAAGCCATTGAGCATAGCTGGTCATTAGTTTTTTAAAATTTATTCTGATCTCCTGAGATGTGGGGTCAGGATGAGAGATGCCCACATCCCATACTCTTTGGAGACTGGGTTCTAGTTAGTCAGATCTGTTCCTGACTGTCGTCCTGGCAAGGTTGTCTGAAGTGGAAAAAATAAACCAGTCACTCCATTCACCAAGAATCTATATTTTATGTCACTGGTGCTTTCTAGGCGCTTGTAACTTCCACTAATCAGTTTAAGCTATCTCAAAAGATGGCTGTCGTGAACTTTGAATGGGTGGGAAGGGAAGAGGTATTGCTAAAAATACCAAAAAGTAATTTCTGCTTAGTGAACATTTGAGACTGACTTTTTTTAGTTTCTTCTTGCATTGGGCAATAGAAACAGGCCAGCTGGTCCTTAATGTGTGAGAAAGATGAGTAAAATGCTGCTTGTTTGGGTTGCCAGGGAATGAAAAGGGTGGCTTGAGCTGAGGAGTGGGGACCACTTGAATGGGTGGTCTAGGCAGCATTACTGTTTAACAGGAAAGGGAAGAGGGGGAGATGCAAGGTCTGAGAAACCCTTCTGTTGGCTTCTTGGTCCTTGTGTCACTTTTCCCCGGGGAAGAAGCCTTGGGAAGCCAAGGGTGTCCTGCAGCTGGGGGTTGGAGAGGAGTCATTCTGCACTTGTCATTCTCCAAATAAAGCAACACTTGTGTATTCCCCATTTCAAATTATGCATCTTGTTATTTCTGTTTCTTACCTTATTTTTATTGCTAACAGCTGGATTGTCCTTTTGTCAGAAAACAGTATGTGAAGGGGAGGGAGTGTGGGCATCTGCTGAATGGAGAGAATGGGCAACGTGTTCAGTCTTGTGACAGGTGGCACTTGTTATGTGCTAACTAATATTGAGGGGGAGGGCAGGGTGAAACAACCCTTAACTCTATGTGTACAGAGAGGTCTCTAAACTGCCCTCAACTGTTTGTACAGCAGTGGTCTTGAAGTTTGGTATTGCCTATCCAGATAAAGATCTTGGTAGACTGTTTTTTTCATCAACTCAATGATAATAATGGAAAGGCAAGTGTATTGTTAAAAGCTGTTATGAAAGCATCTGATAATAAAATAACACTTCATTATGGCATGCTTTATAAATCCTGTGTTATACCCTCTCTTTGAGCACTATGTACAGTTCTGGTTGTGCCCCATTTCCATCCCTCCCCCATGTGTACGTGCTGCTTAGAGCTGTAAGATAACTAAAATACAAGAATTATTCTTGTTTCCCATCTCCATACGAGGGAGAAGCAGAAAAGCCTGAACTATCTAGCTTGGAAAGCAGATGACTGAGAATAGTGTAGTAGAAGATCTGTAAAACAACAAGAGACACGGAGGAGGTGAACAGGGCGCAGTTATTCTCTGCTTCTCATAAGGCAGGAAATGGGGCCACCAAATGAAATGACTGGGTAGTAGCTTCAGAAGAGAGAAAGGAGTGTGTGCATGGGCTTTCTTTGTTCTCCTTCAGACAACAAACATATAATTAAATTGAAGCACTCTGCCACAGGATGTTGTAGATGCCAAAATTACAAATGGGTTCAAAAAGGATTAGTCTATTTGATGGATTTTTTTTTTTTTTTATTCCCTCCTCCCATGAAGAGCCATTAAATCCAGTGATGCAGATACAGTACCAGGCTCAGGAAGTCTCTCTGCTGGTCCTGGTCTTGTTATTCCTAAGTGCTGCCTGTGAATAATGGGCAGGACTGGCCCAAGCACCTGCTCTTGTTCTTAAGGGAACAGGACAGAGAACCCCGTTCAGGGGGTGCGAGGAGCTGAGGGCTGGCTTAGTAAAAAAATGGGAGGCTGTATGAATGTGGAACTGTAAGAGTTGCTGATTGTCAAAGATCAGGGGAGGCAGCAGAATCAAGATCTATGATGGAAAGAGAGGATGTGCTTGCCTTATCTTTGCTTCCTCATCAGTAGGTTGTTTGGCTTCAAATAGATTTAGCAGTGTCTAGATGTTTGTCAGCAGCACAGGACCTAGCACTTGAAGAAACTGCTGTGCTATTGTTGTTCCTTTTCCCTATATTAAATTCTATACGTGGATCTTAACTTGTGTGCATGTAGGCATTTCTGTGTAACTTTTTGGTCACCTTAGTGAAACTGGCAGGGAAAAAAGGAAGTGAGGAAAGAAGTGTCGTCTTGTTGGGTTCAAGGAGAACAGAAATCAGGAGTAGTTTGCTTATTGTAGCTTGGTTTTCAGATCTGATTGTGTGCATACATTTACCTGTTTTTAGGAAACTTAAATAGTTCACTGTGTGGCTCTGTGGAGGTGCTTCATTGGTATTTTTTTTTTTGTATGGTTGTGAGCATGCAGTAATCCCCAAGGTTACTGGCAGATACGGGTCTGTGTGGCAGCTGTGGGTTTTGAGCTGCTAGCCATAGGGTGTATGAGGCCTGTGAGGCCCCATGTATGGTGCTTACTTTTGTTGGTTCTGACTGGTGGGGTGGGATGATTCCAGTCCCATTCTAGTCCTGATGGAGCTTTGGAGCTGCTCAGACACTGAACTGTAGAGTGGGGAGGCGGGGGATGCTCCCTCGGACGTGCAGCAGGGAGAAGTGTGCTTGGGAGGGCAGGTGAGCCTCAGTGGTCCAGTGTGACACGTGTGCTACAGGCTTTGGCTTTGTTCTGGTTGCTGCTTTCTGGCTGTGCATTCAGGATTGCTATGGTGTATTTAGCAGCTGTCCTCCTTAAAAAAAAAAACAAAAAACAAACGTGGATGGTGTTGTAAAAAGGCTTGCAAGAGATTTCTGATAAAATCTTGATCAAATGTGCATTTTCTCTCTCCTCTTAATTTTATACTTAACTCTCTTTGAACAAACCCCAGCCCTTTCACATTATAGTACAAAACCCCAGCTATGTCTAGACAAAGGCTCGTTGTGATTAGCAGAGGTGTGCTGCTCAATGCTAAGCATGTGCAGGAGTAAATTCATGTTCCTGATGGGGTAATGTGCTTCCTGCTTGTGTATGGATTGCAGGGCTTATATGTGCAGAACTCGCTGAAGAGCTCCGGTTGGAATTGTATGAGTATAGAAAATTTTATATACTTAAAATGTATATTGAAAGGCTGTTTGCTTGTATAGTTATTCAGACCTCATCTATGGCTGCACATTGGTGCCACCTGCTTGCAGGAGAGAATGAACGGACTCCTATTATTCAAGAAAAAAATATACAAGGCGAGGCCTCAACATCTGTTCTGGCTTTATTGTTCGGTCTGGCCTGGGCTGTGGGCAGAATGTAGGCCACAGCTTTTGCCTTACTGCTGGCTCTTAAACTGGAAAGGCATCTTGGATCAGATGTATTCTTGAAAGGTTTAAAAATAATAATACAAATATGCAAAGTTCAAACTTAGGATGGGTTACTTTAGAGAAAAGGCAATTATTGCTATCTATGCTTTTTCTCATTTTCTCTTTCAGTTCTTCTAATGGTAATAATTTTTATCACTGCAAAGTGACCTTTGTAATCATTGCTGGTTGATTAATCTTTAACTGGGTAATTTTTAAAGCAATATTTTGCACACAGTTGTAACGTGTGGTACTGTGGGGTTTTGTAGCACAGCACCTACAGTCATTTTGAGGCAATAAGGTCCTTCACTCCATGTTTCCAGTCCTACTGCTCTGTATAGAAACCCAAATAGTTGCTTTTGTTTCCCAAGGCAGATACAAAAATGCCCTCAGAACTTTATTTGCATATAGATTATAGTGCGAGCCGGGTGTAGTCATGTATAGGAAGAGCTAACTGCTGCTTCATTTATAGCTTTTTAATTAAAAATGTTTCTCAGTTTGCAGGATTCCAGTTCTGTTTCATTTAATGCTGCTATAGTGTGTACAATGATGGTATTTCTATGAGGTACCAGCTGCTATGACTAGGCAGTCCTTGGAAAACACGAATGAAAGGGGATCACAAGCATTATCTGCTGACTCAGGGAAAAGTCACATGCAGAAGGAAGTGGAGATGAGCAGCAAATTCTTCAAATGTCTTTGAGTTGCTGCTTGGGACATCAGTGCCAATACTGGGGGAGGAAGGTGGAAAAAGCTTTCCTTTTGACTCTGAATTTTGTTTGAATTCTCCTGTGTCACATAGGTATTGTGCTATTGTACCACAGCTGTGCGTTTACAATTACACTGTGAGCCTGAGTAATACCAATGAACCCATAAGAGAAGTTTTTTGTAATATAGGAGCCTGTGCCTCCCTTGTCTTATTTTGTTGAACAGCCATCATGATACTGTAAACAAGGGATTTTACACTATGTAATAAATTTAAATGCTGCATTGATAAAGAAAATGCAGTGTTGGGAATGGAAGCACTTGTTTAATCTCACTTTGCTAGAAGTAAGTACATTAGACTTGATCCAAAACTGCTTTAAGAAGCATTCAGCAGCTAAGTTATTATATGGCAGCTCCAGCTCTTCCAAACAATAAAAGCTTCTATTCACCTTTGGATATTATACAATGCATGTTTTATATATAATGCTCAGTGTGGCATATTAAAAGGAAGAGCTATTTCTTACACTTTGTTTTCAAATCTGCAATGTATGATTTAAAAATCAGTTAGTACCAGTTGGGGGGGATCAGTAAGTGCTGTTTGTAAAGCAGTAGTTTTTCTAGGTGGGAATCTTGCCATCCTGTATCCTGGATATTTCAGTTGTTGTATAAACTTTATTAACTTCATGAAAGATGTTGTTCCGATCTGGAAATATATTCTGGAATATATTGTTTTGCAAAAGATCAATACCTGAAGAATTCACTGTAGTTTTATGGCAAGTGCTTTTACACTTTGGTTTAAGGCTCTTGTTTGCTTTCCAGAGAAGGTACAGAAGTGTGTGTTTGAATCAAGCACCTACTGTGGTCCTACTCTTCTGAGTTACTTTTTGCTGATTCTTAAATAACAGAAGCTGCTGACTAGAGCAGGGTCCCACTCTTCATGGTGTGTGTTGCAGTGCTCTCACATAATCATGTGTTAGTGTGCTTTGCTTTGAAATCCAGAGGGTTTCAATAGCTCTGAAATGCCTTGTGCAAACAGCAAAAACATCAGAGACTACTGAGAGGATTATGGAGAAGGAAAAATGCTGGAGGCATCCTTCCCAAGCCTCACTTTGACTTGGGCAGGATGCAACTGGGAGCAAAATGTGTCTTGACATCTGCAGGAGGTGAGTATAATTTCTCCAAGGGGTCAGTACAGGTGTCAAAAGGAAATGTAAAGCTCCTGAATGGCTCACAGCTGTGGCTGGATCATGCAGCATCCTTGGAGAGAGCTGTGAGACGGAGCAGGTCCCTCAAGTGCAGGAACTCAAGTGGGAGCTGGCAGTGCTGCCTTGCACAGAAGCAAAATAACAGATGATGGAGTGATTGGTGGCTCTTTGAGAAGCCTCTGCTCCCAGTGAGTTTATTCTGGCATGTTTCTTCTCTAACTTGGAGAAGAAAAATAAAACGTGATGTGTCAGGCTGGAGCTGCACAGTGCTGGGCTCCTGCTTACAGCAGTGTTTTGCCTTCCTGCATGCCCTGTGCCTATGGTTTCCATTCCACCCATGGTCCTTAAGACAGTTTGAACTGGTGCTGTGCTTGAGGAAGCTGTCCTGGCTGTCCCTGCTTCCTTAGTCTTCTTCCTTGTCTCTAAATATATGTGGTAGAAAACCAGAAACTGGTATTGAGTTTAAGCTAACAGCTTTTTAGTTGGATTACTTTTATTTTTTTTTAAAGCTCAGGTAGATCCCTTGCTTTGGTTTGTCAGGTAGATAGTGGAAGGGGAAGCAGTGCTCTCTCTTTTGCAGTGGTGCTGTTGAACCTTTGTATTTCCTTCTGATGCCAGTTAGTCCATGGCTAACTTGAAACTGGGGAGGGGTCAGGACAGGGAAGGTACTGTCTGACCTGTAGGGGGGACTTGATGTATGTACACTGATTTTGACATGTGTCCTTACAGCTCTAGAAGGGGAAAAAACCTCAAAAGCCCTCACAACATTTTAGAATAATATTGATATGTATGTGTTCTGCCCTGCTTCATCTCCTCCCTTGCACAGTAGAACTTTTTGGGTTTGTGCAGTAAACCACATCTGTAAAATAGAACAAACTTGAAAAATAACATTTTCCTCTCAAAGTGAATTTTAAGCTGGATTGGTCCTCTCCTGAGTTTTAGTGTATAGTCTGTGGAATAGGGGTTTGTTCTAGTGATAAGAAAAGAGAGATATGGTAAGTGCTGTGGGAAAAGCAACGTGGTACTGTGTCTGGTTGGGGCTGCAGTTCTCTACCTGGGTAAAGGCAATGGACGTTTGCATTCCCTGTGAATTCTGATAGTGGAACAAAATTTAGGGGGTGCTGCTTGCAATAGAAAGTCTTCCTCTTGGAGGAAGCAACCATGATTCCTGACAGACTTGAGACAAATGGGAAAGCTAACAGTGGGAAAGTGATTACAGAGTGTTTGCTCCCACAACAACTGTGATACGGAGCTAATGGCTGTGGCAGAGATTTTACAAATATCTGGTGGGTAGCTAGATGAAAGTGCAGGATTACCTGAAATGTCAGATCTTCTTGTCTGCCAGTATACAGCTTCTCTAAACACAGGTTGCACTGGTTTAACTGCAGTTGCTTAAACAAGCAAACCTCATTGATTCTAAATTGATCTGTTCTCCTAAAAAAAAAGAGTAACCCTTGCCCTTCTTATGTGGCTATTTTTGCATGAAATATGCAACAGATTAAATTGAATTATCTTTATAGCTTTATCACTGAAGTGCAGAGTGTCAGAATTCATCCTGGAATTCCTTGTTCAGAAGCATGGGACAGTGTTGGTGAGCGTTGCAGCTGTGCTTGGAATGGTGCTGTAAAGGAATGTAACAGCCACTCTGCTCTGAGGCCCCTCTTCTGCTCTCGTGGTTGTTGCTCTGAAGCAGTCATTTCATTTCAATGTGCTTCCAAATTCTGAGCAAGCTCTTAAGCTTTTCGCTGGTACATCATGCAGTAAGTGTATTTAGGCTCTGTATATTTATGGTAGGGTCAGCACTGTACTTGGAAGAATGCCTGTCGTGTCTGCCTTACATGTGAGGGACAGTAAGTGTGGAGCTGTGGGCTTCAGAAGGGGTGCTGAGGAGGATGTGGTGCTGGAAGGTGAAGGATCTGGCAAGCATCTTGGAATGTGGGGAGGGAGCATCAGCCATTATGGATGTTTGAGGAACACCCTACTCTCATCTTTCTGTGTGTGTTTGGCCTTTAGGTGCATCTGCCCTTTGCAGAAAAGCATGAGTTTCAGCATAACCCTGCTGTGCGCCTTGGACTGGCCTCTACAGCTGTCGAGGAATGAGGCTGAGGGTGAATAGATGTGGGCTTGGGTGGAGAGGTGGAGCAGAGGATAAGTTGTGGGAACACTGGAGGTGCTGCTTCACATCCACTCAGGAGCCCAAGTGAGCTGGTTGATAGGGGCTGGAGGGAGGAAGACACTGGGCTGTGGGAACTGGGCAGAAGGGAGCCCTGAGGGTGGCATGATGCCCAGCATCTGCAGGCACCTCTGTGTATGATGCTAGGGAAGGAATGTGTGGCTAGCAGGAGGTAGCTCCTAACCAAGGCATTTCCTTGGCAGAGGGGGTTCCTGGGTACCTGTTGTGGTCCTGGAATGGAGCATAAGTAACACGTTTTGCCACCTTGCTTCTGTGTGCCATGAGGTCCTGCAGTACCTTCCTGCACTGGTTATCACCTCCTAGGGCTGGCTCAGTCACAGCCTGGGAGGGCTGTGGGGCTCCTTCTGCAATGCCCCAAAGCCTACCTTGGGGTTCTAACCATGGGAAGTGACATGTCACCCATCTTACTGTGGGTGAGCTGCTCCTCACAGGGGCAGCTGGGCTGGGATGTGTACCTGATGTGTCCCAGAGCAGAGGAGGTTCAGACTGCTAAACTGGAAGAAAACTTTTTCCTTTTCCTGATTTAGGTCAGTTTTGCCAGCTCAGCGAGTGAGACTGTGCTGAAGGCAGGCTGCCATTGCCTGGTGTTACAGCTCACTTGGCAGTGTTTGGGCATCCGGCTCCTGAGCTGCAGTGGGTGCTGCGGATGTGTTGGGATTTGGGTGGAAGTGTTTAAATTCATGGAGCCCTGACTGATGATTTCTATGTGAGTATTTTTATGGGATAGGAATGTGTTTTTCAGTATAGGTTAAACTGAGGAGAGAGGCTTTTTACTTTTCTGTTCTTTGAACCCCATGTTAGACTTTAGTAGAACAGGCCATCCTGGATAAGGAGAGTGAAGAGAAAAATTTCTTAAAGGTGAGCCTTAGGGTTGACTCCTTCTTCTGCATTCCAGCCTAGACTTGAAATGAGGAAGAAGGTAACAAATGTTTCAGGATTTGTAATTTTAATTTTAGACATTATTTGTGTTCTGTATCTGGTCTTCACCTCCCATCTCTTGCCATCAGAGGATGTCTCTTCTCACTCCTTTTTTTTTTTTTTTTTTTTTTTTTACCTAGTGTACAAAGTAATGCAGAGTGTGTAAAATACCTATATGTGCAGTTGCTAACCTCCCTAAAATGTGAAACCTTCCCAAAAACCCGAGTGAAAGATAATAATGGTGTCTATAATGAAAAAACCTGCTAGTTCAGTGTAAATATGTTGCTGACAGGTGGTTATTTTTAATACATGCTATCTGTGCTTTAAATTTAATGTTAAAGTATTTTTGGCATCTAAACCCTGACTGTTCTTAGCTGAGCAGATTTCAGGTTAAAAGCAGTGGTGAAACCATGAGTGTTCATAGTACTGTAGTGTAGTTTTGTGTTACTGGATCTTTTCTGACCTGTTTTAATGCATCATGAAGTGGTGGTTATAGGTCTAATTGCACAACACAGAGAAAATAGTATCATGTTGAAATATTGCATAAAACTTGAGCGTTATGTGGCATTTTGTAGTGGAAATAGTACTGTAGGTACTCATTCATAACAAGATTTGCAAGTTTCTCTCTGCCAGGGCGGGTGGTTGGGCTGGCTGTGTGTGTGTGCTGACTCAAACGAGGGAGTTTCTTTTTTTCTCTTCTTGTCCTCTTCTTCCTCCTTCTCTTCTGACTGCTTTTGACCAAACATCATCAGAATTGACAAGAGCTTGCTCTTGAAACATACCTTAGTTTGAAGTTGCTTTTAGGACCTATGTGCAGCTGTGGATCTTGAGTTGAGACTTTCAGAGCTCTCCTGCCAGCCAGGTGTTAAGCTGGTTAAAAAAAGATTTGTTGTCTGAGTGTTGGGTTCGTGTCTCGGTGTGGGTGTGAACGCATTTGGATTTCTCTGGAGCAATTGAGACTGAGACCTGATTGTGACCTGAGGGACCCAGTGTCACTTGGGTGGGCATTCCTGATTGTATGGGGGATGGAGGCAGAGCAGGGCTGCTGGGATGGTGCAGGAGGTGCTCACAAATGTAATGTGGGAGGTTTTATGCATGTGGCTACCCTGAAGGGTTAATCTGTCTGCACACTGCAGTCTCATGATGTCCGGGGCTTGGAGCCTGCTGCCTGAGCCTAGCTCCTCCCTTTTTCATTTAATGATGGCTGGAAGAAAAATAATCAAGTGTGCTGGAAGAGAAACATTAATTAACTTTTAATTTAGATCTAACGTATGCTGTGTAGTGTACTGCATGAGAGTGTGCGGTATCTGTCATGTTATATAGAGGGTGATGCATTGAAGAAACAAGGAAAAGCCTCAGGTCTGAATGGGAAGATGGGATTTTTTAACTCTGTAGATGGGTTTTATATCTTGATTAAAAGTTGCAGATGTGTGATAAGTTGCTTTTGTATCCATTTTGCATCTGAAATTACTTTCTCTGTAACTTGGTTTGTATCTGTTTTCTCTTAAGCCAAACTTGCAAGGCGAAGTCAGGAGAGAGAGAATCTCGGCATGCTGGTCTGGTCACCTAACCAGAATCTGTCTGAAGCAAAATGTAAGTCTCTTCAACTACTTTTATTCCCTTCTTTCCTCACTTCAAAAATACAAAGTTGCCACTTTTGGTAGAGAGGTTATATCTATGACCTTTCCATTATGAATTGAAATTAATTTGAAAAAAGAACAGCCTACAAAGCAATCCCCAGATGATCTCTGTTCTCCACTGGGCAGCTGCTCAGTGTCAAATCCACGGGGGCAGGGAAAGCAAGAGAAATGTGGCAAACATTATTCTGTGGTATGAATTCTTTAACGTACTCATCTGCAGAGCTACACAATCAGCTTTTTTGCTGTTGATGCTGTAGAAGACAACAAAAATAACTGGGGAGAGCAAAATGAAAAGTGTTGGGGGGTGGGGAGGTCCGGAAAATATTTGATAATTAGTAGTACCTTTTCCTCCACAAAGATAAATCCACATCTGGAGTCCATGGAGACTTTAAATGCCAGAACAATTGCAGTGCCTTGCAATTCCACGTGAGGGCAATTAACAGCGCTCTGTGTGTGTCTGGGAACAAGTCTCAGTGCTGCTGCCAGATGGCAGAACTAGTGTTTGAAAGGCTTGTCTAGCTACAGTTCTCCTCATGAATAAGTAGGACTCCTTGATTAAAGGGCTGCTGTTTGAATGCAGTAACTAAACCTAAGCGCTTTTGGGGGAGGGTGCTGAAAAGGGCTAATTTTAATTTTGTGCTTATACCTTGGGGTTTTTTTTGTTGTTTTTTTCTTTCTTTCTTTCTTTCTGATTCTGGGGCCAAGAATAAGAATTGTGCATTCCTATTCCTCTGCAGTTTTTGTGGTGGCACTATTAAGTGAATACCTGATTTTCCCCTAGACCTGGGATGCATCATAAGGCACATGTAAAGATGTAGTGGCATTTGCAAATTAAGGCAGCAGAGATTGTGCACCAACTGGCTCTGTCATGAAAGGCCTGTGCTCTGCCCTGGGGCATTTGTTCCACTGAACACGTTGCCCCTTAAATTACAGAAGGATGATGGTACTGATCTGCAGATAAAAAGGGCTTTGCAAGGATCATGTTTGCCTTCTCTCCTTGTCTGCTCCCTGCTGGCTATTGGATGCTGAAATAAATAAGACTGATGAGGAGAGGAATGTATTTGACAGTTATTTACAGCTAGAAACCTCTTAAAAGGTATAACAGCAAGAAATAGTTGCAGCCACCCAAAGGAGTGACTGTTCATGGGTTTTCCGTGGCATAGGATTCATGTAGCTGCCTCTCAAGTCTGAATGTCTTTTGAATCTCAAATCAGCTTTGGAACCTTTAACTCCTGCCTGATAGGAAGCTGGTTTCTTAAAGAGGGAAGACAGAATGGAGGAGGAAAAGGAGGGAAGATATGTGGAATTGAGTAAAATAATCCTTAACTGAGTATTCTGTGGTAATTGTCACAAAAATACACTCATAGAGCATAAAGAGGATATAATATCTGCTGAGAAGATGTCATGAACTTAAGTAATTAAAAAAGTGGTATTGTTAAATAAAAACTAGGTGACAATTGTCTATTAGTACGGTAAAAAAGTTGGGGAAAACAATGTGAATGTAAGAGGAGGGCTAGAATGGGTTTCTCAAAATATTGAGCATTTTAGTAAGGGTATGAGACTCACTAGTGAGTTCACCTTCCAAAAGAGGTACAGCAGAAAAAGAGTAAAATTCATTTGGAATTTGGGGAAGTGAAGTGTATGAGGTTGTTGCACCATACATGGCACAAAAAATACCTCCCAGGTGCCTCTTTGATAGAGAAGGATGGAGTTAAGAAATTAGGTGTCTAATAGTAGTAAAAATCCGAAGGAGCATTGTGAGAGGTGGCTGAGGGGAACTTGGGGATGGCAGATGGGAAAGAGGGCAGCTGTGCAGGGAATGAGAGTATAGGTGGGGGCTGGTTGGTCATAGCTTTGTTTTGTGTCAGTCTGAGCTGATCCTTTTTAAAGGAATCAGGTATTCCTGTCTCTGACATTTCTTAAAAATCAACTGTGAAAAACAAATGCTGCTGAAGGTAGGAGCTTTTGTTTTTTTGAAACTAAAAATGGATTGATTGATTGATTGATAGAAATAAGTTTATTGCTCTAATGTATTCAAGGGAGCTGTTAGGTAGGCACTGATTACATGAGAGCCTGAGTCCGTCCTCCTTCCTTGCAAAAGATGGGAACTTCCTCCAAAACACCAGTGTTCTGCAATGGCTGTAGTGCACTTACTAAGTGCATCACAAGCAGAGTTCCCTAATCTGCTTTATGGTTTATGGTGAAAGAACATCAGGGGACAGGAAGTCTCTCCAGCGACTCTCAGGTTCACTGACAAGTCTTGTCATCGTTGATAGTGAATCCTAATTAAATGATGTCCATGGGGATGTGTGAGAGGACTGATGATGATCAGCATTTCCATCAGTGATGTGGGAATTGATATGGAATTGTGGATGAGTTGTGGACTGACAGGATGGTAAATAAAATTAATGCTACTGACAGTCTTGTAGAGTGCTTTGGGTCTTTTCTGTACTTGGACTGCTGCCAATGCAGTGGGCTCTTAATGACCCAACTGCAGGGTTATGAATCTCAGTACTGAAATCCGTGGCTTTCTACATCAAGCCTGATGTTTGGAAAGAAATAGCTTAGAGAGCAATCTTGGGGAAACAGTGGCCAGGTAATTCAGCAAAGCTTCCCAGTGTCCTGCTTGACCCAGAAGATGATGTGGGTGTAAAGAGTGAGGTAGTCACTGGAACAGTTTGCTGCCTCTCCACCCGGCAGCATTCAGGGGAATGAACCTTGGCTTTAGTGTTTAAAAACTGGGAAAAGGATGGAGACAGGAGCTGCTGAAATAATTTGGAAACAGAAGCTGAAGCAAACTCCATCTGTTTAGCTTACTGAAAAGAGACTGAAAGGGGACTATTGTCAATTATTCTCTCAAAGAGAAGTTTTAACATAATAAGAGACACACATAATACAAATAGATGGCTGCAAAATAAGCCCACACAGACTGAAATGAAATGTCCAAGTGTGTGGAGGTTTTTTTTGGAGGTTGACTACTGGGAGTTATCCAGGGTAGTGATGGATTCTTGTATTTCTTTATGCCTTTTTAAACCATGGAGTTTTGTGATATATTATCCTTGGTGGGAGAGATCATTCATTGGCAATGTGAAATTGCAAGTGGAAGGAGCTGTGGTCTCCAGGAGTTGGTGTAGCCCCTTGGGCTGTACATTGGTGAGTCCTAGCTAGAACATCCATTTCAATACTGCTCTTTAGGTGGAAGTGTGGGTGAACAAATCCTTCCAGTCAGCAGAGCATTGGTGCCTGTGATTACTTTTGTTTGTACTCTAAAGCCTTGAATCCATACTGTGCCTGTAAGTCACAGAACTCTTTTCTGTTCCTGTGGCTGGAACTCAGCATGAAAATGGAAGCAGCACATGTTAGCTCTTTCTCAGAGTGAACTGTAGCTCTCGTGAGCAGGAGAGTTCTGTGCAATCAGTGGAACTTGCGCAACCCACCCTTGTTAACAGAGAATCTGTGCTAAAAAAACACTGAGCAGATCTGTGACGATGCTCAGAGCAGTGCATCTGATGGGTTTGGCAGAGGACTGGCCAAACTGTTGGAGGTTGTGGGAGGGTCTCC
This sequence comes from Sturnus vulgaris, assembly GCF_052056855.1. Classification (NCBI taxonomy): domain Eukaryota; kingdom Metazoa; phylum Chordata; class Aves; order Passeriformes; family Sturnidae; genus Sturnus; species Sturnus vulgaris. Next base: position 38,081,191 of record NC_142248.1, read on the forward strand.
TGTAAGCTGCTGAAATGAATCCCAGAAAGACCAGTGTGTCAGCCAAGGCCTGGTGGATATCTGCATATCTGATGCTCCAGGTTCACACAATTAGTTAAAAGCTTGTTTGGGCCCCATGCACCCTGTGTGCTGAAGAAATGTTTTAATCACACTGGAGAAACCTTTTACCTGGATGTCATGAAGTGATGGACGTAATAGAAAAGATGAAAGCAAAAGTATGTGTTGGAACACTGCTGATTTTTTTTATCCTCTGCCTTGTTAACCATTAATCCTTTAACCATTAAACCACTTACTGCCTTGCCTATATTAATACCAAAGTTGAATGCTGCCAGCATGGTCCATACCTACTGCCAGACTTCTGCCTTTGAGAGGTCACTTACCTAGCAGTGCCACCATAGTAGTCGTGAAGTTAGCCCAAAACTAGAAGTTTGTCCTGTCTCTTTTGAAGAGGAAAGAAATGTCACTATGCAGCAACTGAACATTTGGACTTAAAAGAACTCTGCTCTCCTTCTAGTTCTGCTCCAAATGCCCTGTGCTGTGGTTGGGTCACACCTCTCACAAAGAGCTTGCTCTCGAAGTGAGACTCCTGAGAGGTTCTGTGGACTTGGTGCCATGGAGGGCAGCTGTTCTGGCTATGCTGGGACTCTGTCACAGTGGGTGGGGAAGGACACAGGAGGAAGAATGATGCCTTGAGCAAGGTGACATTGAGGAGCAGGAACAGCTAGGTGGAAGACAGGCATCTGCTCTCTTGGAGTGGCACGTGGTGAAGGAGGAGGGGGAAATGAAAAATGCATTGTAACGATGCTGTGGAAACCCTGCACAGGATCGAGCTGGGCCAGCATGAAGCTATTAATAAAACAGCAGTGTCTCTCTCTGTGCCAAGTGCACCAGTGAGTGGAACCAAAAAAATGACTTTGGGTTGGTTTAGAAATGAGCAAGTGTTGGCATGCAGCAGCTGCCCAGGAGTGAGGCATGGACACCAGGCGAGAGGGTAGGATGTGATTATTGCTTTTATGCACCTGCAGTTCAGAGGTGAACTACAAGAAGGAAAGATGTATTGTTTTGCTAGTGATAAGCTCTGCTTTGAAAGTAATTTTTCATCTCTCTTCTTGACACAATATGTGTGTTGCTAGATGGGAGTTTTGTTTTCTCACTGATATCTTGGTGGATATCTCTAGTGGATTTACGTTTATGGTATGTCACTGAGCAGGCAAACACTGTTCCTAATACCTACGGGACACTGGATCATGGTTGGCAACTGGATCTTCTGGTCTTGCAATGCTGCTTCTGTTCAGTGACCTGATGCTGATTGGCATTGCCAACATTGACCAGTCCCTTCCTAGGTTATCCTGTGGCATCTCCTCTTTTGAGGCTGCAGCGGGCTCCCTGCTTTACATTATGCCTTCCTTGGTGCACAAGGGGGGAATTCGGGCATCCTTCTTCCTTCTGTGGAGGGGAAATAGAAAGACCCTGGGGACATGGGGACAGAGAAATGCCAGGATTAGGTGAAACAGCTGAGTGCTCCAACATCCTCCTAATTTGCCTGATCACACCCTGTGTGGCTGGGGGGAATGGGAGCAGTCCCTAAATGTGCTGCAAAACCTGATGCTGGGAAGGCAGTAATGTGCCAGCTGAGGCTCTGATGGAGGAAGAAGTGCTGGTTGCTATGGTTACTAAAGATATTAACCCTGTGGTGTTTGGATGGGCAAGGTTTAGTTAACTGTGCCACAGGCTGGGTAACAGGCTGGGAGTGTGTGGTGCTCCACCCTAAGAAGTTATGAGTTGGTATTCAGGATTTCAAAAAACCCATGTCCCAACCACATTTTTAAGTATACCCTGGTCCTTCTTAAGATGCAAGTGAGTTTTGGTAGCTCTTCTCTGTTGTGATGGTGAATGCCAAAATTTCTAAGGGCAAGCTGCATGTTTAAGTGGCCAGAATTCTGCCTCCAGCTTCAGTTCAAGGGTTAATCTTTGCATAAAATGGACTCTGGATTACTCTTTAGTTTTTCTTCTAAAGAGAATGTTGAGCAAGCTTGGAAATCTATTCTCTAATTCAAAGTGACTATCAGAATAAAGAACATGAAAATGTCTTCTAAGGTTTACTGCATATGTCTGATCATGATTTGTGTGGCTGGTCTCTGTTTTCGGTGTGTATTTGAGCCATAGCTCTTTTAAGAAGAGCTTCTCTTTGGACATAGCCTTTCCCCCTTGGCTTACTTGTTTTGTCCTGTGCATTCTGTGAACAAATGATTCTGTCACTATCATCATTAGCTCTCATTTTCCATGGAGTGTAGAGTGCCCTAGCAATAAATAAATATGAGCAGAAAACCACCAAGGAAGAGTATAGACTGGGGAAAGCGCTGATCTTAAAATCTCCCTGTTAGAAAATAAAGCCCCTATTTACAAGATGTATTTAAAATTGAAGGGAATATTGCTTCAGAGATATTTGAGACCACATCCTCTCCAGCACACAGGCACCCTTCCTCAGGCAGCAGCAGTGAGGCAGAGGATATAGTCTTGTATGTGTCAGAAAAGCTCTTTTTAAGTCCCTCCTCTCCGTCATGCCCTAAACAGGGTCCTTGAAACAGTTGGAATTATTGTTCTGTTTTGAATCCACTCTCCCCTCCATCCTCTTACAGTGACCTGGTTTGTGACTCCACAAAAGGTTGTGTTGATGCTCAATAAAAGTGCAGCCACGTTGGCCAGGCATGGGAGAGTAGGAGCTGCTTAGGCTTTGCTACCAGAGAGAAAAAATTATTGTTGAACGTTTAGCTGAGCTTATACTTGGAGGTTTTTTGTGGTTGGCTGAGTGCTGTGTGAGGTTATGAAGGAAGATATTGTGCTTCTCCTGTTTGGGATTTTTCTGCTCGTTTGTGTCCAAGGTTTTACTTGTTGAGATGTTGGTTATGTTGGTTTCCTTTTTTTTTTTTTTTTTTGGTAGTAGTAAAAGTATGAGTACTGAAAAAAGTGCTGCTGGGTCTCTAAGGGATGGACTTCAGGAGTTGTGATTGTCTCCTGAAGGTACATGCTGACCTTTTTTTGCTCAAGTGAGGATAGCAAAAAAATCCAAACTTAGGTTTGTGCTGTTTGTGTGTGCTTCTTACCTAGAAATATCAGTTTGTTGTCCCTCCCAGTGACAGTAAAAAGGATTAATGTAAAAGCAGAATTGTATTTATGTTTATCCCTAATCCAAATTTCATATTATGCAATGAACCTGGCAGCTGTGAAGCTTGGATGTAAATACAGTAGCTGAAGAGTGCATCTCCATGAATTAAAAAATGAAAGAATCATTCAATTTAATATTCTGCTTGAAATAATGGTCATGGCTACTTTTCCCTGCTGCTGCAGTCGCTGCACTTCAGAAAATGCTCAAAAAGAGGAAGGTGAAGGAATGCAATTTTTCATTTTAACTAAGGCAACTTTTGATGCACATAGTAGCAATATTATGAATAGCAACAAGAAGATAACCGGCATTCAGAGCCTATGGGTGTATCCCTGAAATAGCTGAGTTGCCTCAAACTTAGCTGCAGTTTCTCCTTTGTTTGTCATCTGCTGTGCTAGTTGCTGTTGCAGCGCTGTGGAAATCTCAGAGCAGTTCTTTCATCATAATTGCTGCAGGTTGATATTTCTGGATCCTGAATGCATATTTAAATTAAGATGAATTTTTAACCCTTTCACAGTAGTGGAGTCAGGAAAGCAATTTAGTTTGAGAGAACTAGAGTGTATATTTGGATGGATTGTAACAAAGGTACACTGGATTGTGCTGTTGTGTTCTGTTTTGTTGTTTGGTTTGGCTTTTTTTCCCCCCCAAAGCCCACAAACAAAAAAAGATGCCTGAAGAAGAGAATGTGTTGGGAGAGTATCCAGGAAAGGGATGTCTTAGCTAAGGTAGCTGTGCTATCCTGGAGGAATTTTTGCTGCTGTGCTGGGAGAGGGGAGGTAGTCACCAGTTTCTTCATGTGCCTTGTTCTCTCCTGCCACCTGTTTGTTCCTCCTTTTCACTGCAGTGTGATCCAGGCCTTCTCTGAACGTGTCAGGATGACCCACTTTGAAAATGCCGGCTGCTACTACTGCGGGATTGCAGCGGTGCTGGCGCTCGGAAGAGCTTTTTTCCTAAGAGAAGTTTAGAGACAGGATGACGTGGATGTAATGGAGTGATGATAGCTGTGCTGAGAGTTACCCTGGCAGTGAGCCTTGATCTGCAATACGTTTGGGAGCAGCCTTAGCCAGCCTGGTTGGCGCTGTGAGAGTTGTAGGACCAGTGTGACGAGAACTAGGAGGCTGCAGCTGCTTCACGCTGCTTGGCCCAGCCCTGGGACGGGCGGAGTGTGCTCCAGTCTTGCTGGGAATGGTAGGCTTGGGGCATTTCAGAGGACAAGGTTGTTCGTTCTGGTCTCTTATGGTAGCTGTGAGCAAAAAAATAGGAAGAGTCAGGGAACTGAGTGTAACTTTCTATGTTCTTTTTTTGAAAAATTTTTTCCTTTGAGTTAGTCAGCAAGTATGTGTTTATAGGTATGTGATGGAAGCTGTGCAGGCAGGGAGGAGCACTTGTGGGAGATGTCTCCATGGAGGAATGCTTGAGAAGGCCATAGCCATAACAGCTTGCTATGATGAGTTTATATGCTGCCAAGTTTGACCTTTACAGACCTGCTAGTGCAGGAGGCAAAGCAGCTTGGCTTTCTCCAGGACATGTGCAGAGCTTCCCTCATCATTTTGTCTTTGCTGTTGCATTATTTGCTCTAATTAGGAACTCCACTCCTACTACTTAATTTTTCTGTACTTTTACTTTTGCGCTCTACATTAAGTTACTTCCCTCTTCATGTGCTTCTTGTGCAGGTTCAAATTGTGGTAGGCTTGTAGTGAATTTTCTAGCACTGCAAGGATTATTGGTTTTATATATATATAATAAAAATAACTTCTCAGTAAGGACTGGGTTTCTAACTCCTGGCTAAAAGCCATGATAACCCACCACTGATATTCCCGGGTCTATTTAGCAACATTGGTTTATGATAGGCTTTTCCACAGAGTGTCTTAGGGTCAGCCTTGAGGGCTGAGAGCCTGCATAGAATACAAGTTTCAGCATATGCTGTATGAATCTGTAACTTGATTTTTTTCTAAACCAACTTAATTTGACAGGTATTTTAATACCTTAAGATATGTCAACATAACACTACTACTTGGGTTTAGAGGTTACTGTAAGGATGATATTATCCAAGATCTGGTTGTGGAACCTTGCTGTCGTTCTGCATGGGCTTCTTGGATAGGTCAGACACATCTTTGTACCTCTTCTGCTTCTAAGCCTGTAGGAAAAAGATAAGTGCAAGAATGGATGCACTGAGTGTTAGTGTCTCCCAAAGGCTGACCTGTCTGTAGTAGGGTGATCCACATCTGCTGAGGGCAGCAACTGTGTGACTCAGAATTGTCTCCTTCCTCTTGCTGACTGCTGGCTTACCCGATACTTCCTTTCTGCCCAAGTGACATCCCTTAAGGAGGTAGCCAGGGGACAAATTGATAATTTCTTTTTCTTTTGTGTCCAGTATAAAGGGAGTCAGCGTGGCTTCTCCTTCCTTGTCACAGGCATTATTATCAGTAGCAATAATAATGAGTTGTAATTTAACCTGATGGCTATTCTGCTCTTGCATACCCGTTGTGCGTGTGCCCTCATGCTGCACAAAGACCCTGTGCTGTGGGGAAGTGGAGTTACACATGCTGTTTAGGAAGCCTGGCTCTCATACAGGGCTTTCATTAGTTTGCATTCCTACATAACAGAGAATATAATAGTTCTGGTTTTTAGGAGCTTTTAAAATCTCTTGGAGGTGGGAAAATGGACGTTGTGGAAGGTTTCGCCCTCTTGAGAGTGTTTTCAGTCTGGATGTTCCTTGGTGGTTTCTGAAGCTGGTTGGCAGCAGGTTACTCAATGAAGCTTTATGATATTCTTGCTGACTGTTTTACAGACCAAGAATTTCAATGTATAAAGCATGACATGGATAAGAGCTGAGAACGTTCCTAGGCAAGGTACTGAAGCCTTGTATTGGATTGTTGGTAACCTGACTCTGTGGTCTCCTATACTGATTCTGTCATTAGTGTGTGTCAAACTGGTGTGTTGTTGTTGTTCTTGGTTTTTTGTTTGTTTTGGGTTTTTTTCAAATTAGCAAATATGGCTTTTGGAAAGCATTCACTGGATCAGGCATTCTCAAGGAATGAGCATGATAATTTCTATACAAAAATATGTGCAAAGGACAGATTCTTCTAACCCAAGTTAGAATCCTGTGCACTGGACAATATGATGAATTTTAATTTTTTTAATAATCTACCTCTTGTCACAACTGTATTTACAATGTTGCTACTTGAGTTGCTTGGGTGTGTTGCTGCCTGCAGTTGAAGTGTACAATCCAAGGCTGTAACGTCCCAGTAGGGTGAACTCAAGCCATGGTTTGACAGCAGAATAAATCTGGCTTTAGGGCTTCTCAGACTGAATTGAGAGCACTGTGCTGAATAATGCTAAGAGCTATTCTGCCATAAACTCCCTTTGTTGTTGAGGTGTTTGCTGTGTGCATTTATCCTCTCTGTAACTTCTTTTCTGTCTTGGAAGGTCATACATGGGAATGAGTGTTTTCTCCCTGCCAAAAGCTAATATGTGCTGAGTTTCTGTTCTCACTTAGGCTTTAAACCCAATATCAATTGCTCGGATAATTACATTTAATACAGTCCAGTGTCTGTGTCTGATTTAGGATCAGACTTGCAGTGCTAAATGATAGCCATTCTCAGATTCTGTATGGTCACAGTTTAGGTCCCATGGTTACCCCATTTGGTGCTTTCTGTTCTCTGCTAGGTCCCAAAGACAGTATTTCCTCTTTGTTTCTGCCCTGTGAGATCTCTCTCATCCTTTTCTGTAGTACATCTGGCAACATCTGGGTTTGTGGTGCCCAGGGCTCTGTAGATATTTAAACCTGTGCCATCCCTCCCCATAAGTGGTGTTATTTGCTGTGGCAAACTATGCTACAGCAGAGCAAGTTTCTGACTGAAAGTTGAATGTGATGGATGTATAAGAAGCTGTCTTTCTTCCCAGAGGATCCTCCATGAATGTCCTTACCATGGGCATCCACATGGCCTTTCTGAAGGAGAACAGCAGCAGTAGAAATCATCAGCCATCTGGCTTTCCTTATGGCAGTCCTCATTAGCACACTGCCCCGTGTATATGCACAGTGTGTTGAGACTTTTCATGGTGTGGTGGTGTCAGCAGAGGGTGCAACTTCAGGAAGGAACATATGTTGGTAAAGGCTTTAAAAGTTACATGTATATTAACTAAAGGCCTTTCCTGGTAAAGAGTTTAATACAGTTTTGGCAAGCCACAAAAATTATGACAGTTTGTCAGTACACCAGTGTCTGTAGTACAGCCTTCTAGCTGGTGTAGCAAAATCTAAAGGCATATGAGTGGTGTCTTTAACCATCACTGAGGTTTCAACTTTGAACTTGTCCTTAGATGCAGGCCGTGCAAAGAGCAATATTAAAAATAATAAAAAAGGAGGTAGGAAATATGGTGTTTCTATTTAGTTTATTAGTGTACACTCTCTGGGGACTGATTGCCTTTGTGTGACAAAGGAAACTCTTGGTGTAGGTATTAGGGTTTTTAAAGAGATAAATCTCCTAGAATTGGGGCACTCCATTTTATTCCTTGACTTATTCTCTCTCAGGCTGCAGTTTCTGTGCTCTAGGTGTGGTTCCATGAACAACCTTTTCCTCACCAGTGCAAGTTTATGTAGACCTGTTCCTACCCGCCTGCTCATCCCTGCAGCTGTGCTGTGCTGGGGCAAGGAATGAGTCGCACTTTTGGCTTGAGCCAGTCTCATTTCTTGCTGGAACTAGGAGGGCTCATCTCTTCTCAGGCTTGTTTGACCTCCCAGCAAAAGGGATTTTTATATGGTACACAACCATATAAAACTTCGACTAATAGTTTTCTGCTGTGGTAGTGGTCAGTGCCTTGAGTGGCTCCGGAGCTGGTACAGGAAAAGGGAGCAGCCTGTGTGGGTAGAGCTGGTGACAGGATGGTCCAGGACTGCCCCTCCTAGGAGGTCAGAGCATCTCTGTACCTTTAGCCACCACTCAGTGCTTGTGTGCCTTTAACTGCATTCTTGGGTGAGGAAACTGATGTGCTGCGAAAGTTTTTGAGTGGGACAGTTTGCCAGTCTGGTTCCCTGGGATTCCAGGCAGGTGCTCACAAGTGGAAAGAGGTAGGTGGAGGATAGGGGTGCTTAGTCTGATCCTGCTGTCATAGGAGACTTCTAATGCAGTGGCACCCTATGGTCCTTGGTACGTGGACAAGAGACGATACACAAGTAAAATCTGAGCAGCAGGGGGGTAAGTGTGTGGGAGATTGATAAAATACTGTGCAATCCCATGAGTCAAGTCACCATGCTCTGCTGCAGCATATTTTCCCTTGGTCCTATTCAAGTAAGCTTCTCCAGATAAGGGGTAAGTTTTCCTTTGCCTTGCAATTGAATCCAGACTTTATCCTCACCTGCTGCAGATGCAGTGGAGTTGAAGCCTAAATCCTCTTGTGCCTTCAGTTGCATGAAGTGGTTTTTAAGTAGCCTTTGTGTCTGTGTAACTAACACTCTCTGTTCCTAGAAACAGTGTTAAAGGAGGCTCTGTGCCTGCCCAGGTGGGTCAGCACAGGACACAGAACAGCCTGTGCTCTCTCTCCCGCTCTTCTCCTGCTTGTTACATCACATCTTACCAAGAAGAAGAAATAGCTTTTCCAAGGCATAAGAACCTTTTGAATAGAAACACAGAATAATTAAGGTTAGAACGACCTCCAAGATCAGGTGGAGTTTAGTTTCTTTTAAGTGATTTTGTTCAGGATCTTTGCCTGCTTCCCCTGCTTCCAATTGCAGCTAACTAACTTTAGGGAGACAATTGAGCAGTCTCTGTGCTTTTGGCAGTCTCTTCTCCCGAGCTGGGACCACGAGGTGGCAGGAGCGTTCCACCGATGCAGCCAGGGCAGCGTGACAGCAATGCAGCTGCTCGTTTTTATAGGCGAGGCGAAAACTGTGCTCGCTTGTTTGCGTACCGTCATAATTGTGTTTTGGAATCTGGAAAAGTTTCACGTGTGTGTCTACATGTCTTTATTTTCTTTATATAATATTGATTTATTTTGGGTCTTGACTCTCTCTTTTTTTTTTTTTTTTTCTTTTATTTTCTTTTTTTTTTCCTGTTCTCAAGGGAGATGGAGGGGAGGGAAGGATGTATAGCAACATCCAGAATTCCTTGCAGGTTCCAGCATTGATCAAACCCTGTGAAGCACATTACTGAGGCTGCGAAGGATGCTGCTTTTGTCCTCATTTCACCCTGTTCTGTCAGGGTATTGCATCACGTAATATGCAAAGTGTTCAGAGCTCCTGCAGTACCCTAGTAATAGGGGTGAGCTGAGGTTGCAGCAACAGCTCTACCTCTGCATTCCTGTTGCTTCCTATAGACTTTAGCACACTCACTCATGCTGCAAACCTGCCTTGGGGTCACTGAGTCTGCTGAACACAATCTGATCCTTGTAGGGTCATTGAGAAGCAGTTTGGGTGGGGGGGAGAAATTCTGCAGAAAGACCCACTCAGAGAGATCATAATGTGATCAAGTGGTGATGAGGGAAGTCATTATTTTCAGGCATTTCCCTCTTTTCAGAGTTCTCCTGCCCTCCTGAAATAAATGCTCATGTCTTAAATCTCAATTCACTGTTCAAGCTTGTGGGACTGAAAATCAGCAATGCAGTTGTTTGCTCTTGTTCTTCCTTCCCTGTGTCAGCCAAGAGGGTCCCCTTTCTTTTGCCTCTGTGAGGAATTTTTTGCAGGGAGGTGGTTAGCAAAAGGCAAGTCTTTATGAGAAAGCTGGCTGGGAACAAGAACAAAAAGTTCAGGGGGTTAAGGGCATGATTTTGATCAAACTCCCCTCTCTGGACGGCAGGGAGGTGGAAGCATCTTTCTGTGCTTCCTTTGCCACTCCCTTCAATTTCCCTTATCTCTTCGGCTGTCTTAGTGCTACAACTAGGGTCCTTCAGTCATCTTTTAATCAGGAGATGTTTTTCAGCATCTGAGCAATCTGTGCCACTCTTTGCTGTTGACAGTGTGTATGTGAGGCTCTGTTCCCTTTATATCCCCGCCTTTTGTCCTACTCCTGCCTTCCTGAGCATGACTGGCTGTAAGAAGGGGCTTTTTGGGCCAGTGCTCACTCCATTTTGGGTGTGGGGTAGTCAGGGCAATCCTGCTCACCCCAGCACAGCTAAAATGCATGTAAGAGAAGAAATGCAGCCAAGTAGGTGAAGAAATACAGTTTATGGTTCTCTTCTCTGTCCCTCCCCTCATCTGGTTTCTAGTAGCAACAAGAGCCTTCACAGGAGCAATGCATCTCCTGTGTCACACAACTGTCTCTATTCAAGTGTCACAGTATTTTTGGCCTGGTCTGTGTTTAGATATCTTTCTAGCGTTCAGAAATGAGTTGGATGGGAGTTGAGGATGCTCTTATCTACCCTGTTCAGGGAAAAGTTATGCTGGTAGGAAGAGTGCTTGGTGGTGTATTTTATGCTGGGGGAAATGGGCTGGGATTGCTCTGCTGCTCTTGCTTGTTCTCTTCTGGAAAGGAGCTCAGAGCTGTGCTGGCAAGCTGTCTCTTCTGGCGTAAGCAGGGCTCTGCCCCAGGCTTCTCTGGCTCTGAACTGTGAGGTCTAAACACATTTCTGGGTTACATGCTGAGCGTGACTGAATGCCACTGAAATGCAGTGAGCAGAATTTCACGTGCCCACTGCCCTGTACTTGCTAGAGGTGTAGAGGGAAGGCAGAGATGGAAGAGGACATTTCTTTATCTGGTGTGGCATGTAAAGCATTGAGCTTGTGGCAATTCCAGGCTCTACTGGTATGGGAGACTAAAGGGATACTGTGACTCAGCTGCTGCAATGCTCTTCCTTGCTTACTTCATATGGAGGGGGAAGGTAAAGAAAGAGTAATCGAAAGGATTCCTTAAGAGACTGTCATTCCTCTCGGATGGTGCAAGCATCAAAGCGAATGAGCTCACAATTAACCAAGAAATGACAAGCAGAAGGGGCTAGATTGTCAGGAATCAGGCAGGAAACAAGCCAAGAGGAGAGTATGGTGGTTTACTCCTTGTCCGTCCTTCACCCACAAATGCTCTTCTAGTGTTTAGGAGTAGTATTGCTATGTGCTCATGTACTGCCTTACTGCCTTTTTCTTATTCTTTTCTCTTCCTCCATTGTAACAATGAGATATAATACTGAGGCATTACAGAACCTACTGTGACGGTAAAACCATCTTTTCCTGAAAGCTTACCTTCATGGTGTCTAGTCACTCATAATCTACTGTTTGGCTGAGTGGTGTATTGACTTGTTTGAAAAGAAATCCTATTGATATGTGGGGACCTTGCTAATATTCTTGCTTAGTTAGGAGAGAAAACGGTGTAATGATTTTTTGGGGAGCAAGTGTGTTTTCATTACTTAACAACATCAGGTATAAGAAAGATAATACACTGGAAAGGAGAACAACCTCATCTCTTCTCTGTATGTATTAAAGGATAAGATGCTGAAGTCAAATGAGGAGCTGTAGATCTTTCCACGGTGAAAGCAAGGTAGTTAATGCAGTAGTACTTAGCATTCAGGAGCTTAATTCAGCCTTGGACTTGAGAGAATTCAGCTCCTTTCCCTCCTCCTTCCTTCATATCCTTCTTAGACAAAATATATAACACTGCATGTGCAATACCTGTTTTTTAGGGAAGTAAAGAGCATTTAGCTGAACATGGAAATGCTGCCTGTAGAGTTTCCCGGCAGCCTTTGTTCTTGATGTGGTTTTATAACTCCGGAAGCACCTGAAGTTGCTGTTCTCCCATACCCTACTGATGTTCCCTGCCCCATTGGATATGTGGAGGGAAGGAAGGAATGTGTGTATATGAGGCAGTTCCCTTCTCTATCCCTGTTTACCCTGCGTGTCTTTTCTGGATCATGTTCTCTGGTTGGGATGTGGTTTTGCAAGGTGTTTTTTTTCCTCTGGTGAAGCTGATTTTCAAGGTTTGTGCTGGGCATCAGTAACCCTCAGGATGTTCTATTAGGCAATGCAGCAAATTCAGCCTAGGAAGTTGGTCATTGTCCCAAGCACCTCCACTGCATTTGCAGCTATTTTGTTATGTTTCCCTTGTGCAAGAAAATGTTGTTTGCAAGAAGGGATGGTTTTCATCCCAATTCAACACGGTTCTTAGAAATAATTTGTTGACTTAGAGAGCCGTACGTTTGTGTTGTAGCACTGCAAATGAATGGTTATGGCTAGACGTTTTTCCAACAGGCTAATAAAACTTTAATTGAATGTATCTAGAACATGGAGCAATGAACAAGTCTGTAGCTTGTTGGGAGTTGCCATTGTGTGCAGGTGGGAGCTTGGAAGGACAAGAATCTCATGGAACCTCCTTGCTGATGTGGAACTGTGCCTGTGTTTACAGCATGCTCTTCTGCCACAACATATGGCAGAATGGTATTAATATTCTCATGGACTTTTGCAGGATACTTAACAAGGCCCTCTTTTACGACACCTTTTTGTGAAAATTAACACAAAATTTTTCTACTTTCCTTTTCCAGATTAAGGTCTGTGATTACTATCACATGTCATATTGGCAAGTCTAAAGATGGGATGTCTACTTTAAGTACCTAGGTCTAAATTCTTATTATTAAGGACAAGTTGAAAATAAGAGGCTGGTGATCTCCTGCTGTGCATTTTCTGATTTATCCTTTCTGTTTTCCCAGTACCTTTTGAGCTTATACCTTAGTTTAATAAGCTGGAGGAATAATTGAGGACTGTCACAGCTTGAAGGAGAAGCTTTAAAGAATGCCATACTATATCCATAAGAGTGTTTATAAAGGTAGAAAATATGTGAGAAGCACATTTGAGAGCTGAAGTTAATCATGAGGTCCAGACTGTGGGAAATGTCTTCCTTAGCTGCAGAGCGTACAGAACTGTTTCCTTGCTGTGCACGCTCTCCATGAGTCTGGTGCTCAGCACTGGAATTTGCTTTCATCCCTCCCTGAGTATCTGGAGAAAAAGAAAGGGGAATGATTTTTGAGTTCATTGCTGTGTGACTCATTGTGAAGTCCAAATTCTGTAGAAGGATGAAAACTTTGGGTGTCAGTTTTAGGTAAGAGTACTAGCATGTTGTTGGGGATTGTACAGACAGCCAGTGCTTCTAGCATCTTCCACTCCACTACGTGAAGCAGGAGTGTCACCTTTTAGATTAATTTTTTGTTTTCAAGGGTGTTATTATCATTACAGTGTGGTTAATAAAGATCAGGCACAAGGGCACAGACTTCAGAACACTGCTACTACTTTGATCCATTCCTTTCAAATGGGTGCTGTTGGACGTAACGTGGGCTCAGTCACTCTGAGTGAAAGACACTTGGGTTTAGTCCCATCCATACAAAATATAACTTCTCAGGGCATGTTCACATTGTAAAGATTAAAAGCTCATGAATAATAATACAAGAGCACGGGGTTTGGTCCAAGATAAAAACTGCTGAAACCTAAGATTGAAAAAAATACCAAGGTATCTGCAGTGGTTGTGCAACACTAGGATTCTGGCAGTATTGGAAGGTATGGATTGTGTCTGGGGATATTTTTTCTTCAGAAAACAACTACTTTGGGGCTATTAAAAAAAATCACCACCAAACAACCAATAAAAACCCACCACAAAATGAACTCACACCCCAAAAAGCAGCTGACATAGTCATGTCTACAGTTCTAATGAGCAAGTTCTGAAATACTGTAGGCTGTGTTTCAGAAGTACTGGAACTGGATTGCATATCATGGACCATTAAGGCTTGTTAAGAAAAATACTTAGTTGGTCTGGTAGCCTATTTTTCTTATGTTTCCTTCTGTTCCTGAATTGTTGGATCATGAGAGTTCTCTGTGGAGGGCTGAAGTCAGAGCTGCACATCTGGGTTTTAGACTGGGAAAGGGAAGGGAAGATGAGATGAGATCATTATATGAAATATGCTTACACCTTCTCTTTGTTTTTCAGTGGATGAATATATTGCCATTGCTAAAGAGAAGCATGGATACAATATGGAGCAGGTAACAACCCTTTGAATACTTTAAAATAAAGTATTTTTCAGCAAGTATTCAAACATGACTTAAAGCGACTGCCTAGAAGTGCTTCTTTCTTTCTGTACCTTCTATGTTTTCTCCTCTACTACTTGTCCCAAAACTGACTGTTCCTAATAGTAGCCTGTACTCTGTGGATATGGATGGAGTTCATCCCTAGTTTTACATCAAGAGTCAAAAGAAGAAAAACAAAACCATTATAATTTGTAATGGAATCTGGCCATGAGTATTATGCTTCCTCTGGTGACTGCTTCTTGAGCACTTTCAGAACCCTTAAACGTTAAAAAGATTGGCTTATCTTTGGACAGCTGCCTGATGGTGACTGCTCCGTCTCTGCTTCATGGATGTCTTGGCAGTTATTAATGAGCTATTGAACCATCATGTGCTTTTCTAAGGCAAACCAATACCCAGAGTTATATACCTTAAAACTGTGTTGCTCATCATTTTGCATTTCACAGATGAGCACCTTGGCTGTCAGTGCAGTAAACAGGAGATGACTTTGCCAGCAGCCACTGACTTTAGCCAGTACTTGTAACTTAGGAATGGAAATCCTGGTCTGAGGAACAGACCTCTCCTTTATTCCCTGTGGTCTAGGATTGTGAACTAATCTTTCCTGTGTTAACTGACAATGATTTCAAAACTTGCTGGGGAGATGAGTAGATCTGTGCCTCAGAAACTTTTCTGAATTCTGTGGAGTTTCCTCATGCACTGATACTTGCTCGGAAAGGGAAGGCAGGGAATTCCATGACTTAGTGTATTGGCAAATCACATACTGTCTCTACAAGTACAAAAACTTGAAAGTTTATGAAATTGTTTAGACAGAGGCTGCCAGCGTAGAAACAAATGGTTAGGATGGGCAAGGGCTTCTATGTAAATGATTCTGCTGTCATCCTTGAATCAGACTTTCAGTGGTAGATATTCATGCTCAGAGACTTCTTGCTGAACAAGAACACTGAAGTTGAGATAGCCAGTAAAATTTCTGGCGAAACAAAGAATGATCAGACTTGATAATTGTAGTTCCTAAGAGCAGAAAACAGCAATAAAATGAACATGAAGGCATCAAAAGGCTGTGAACTTAAAATGAAAATAAAGGTAGTAACTCCCTTCAGCTGATATTGGTATACCCTAGTATTGGTTATTGTGGATAACATTTTCCCAGAGAGTTGGTCTTGAAATAGTAGAAATGGATTTCATTTTTTTGGTGGTAAAGTGTGAGTAAAGATACAGAAGATACAGATACAGAAGACTGATGAAAATGAAGCTTGTGATTTTTAAAAAAAACCACTGAATTCTAGTGGTTTGAAAAACTTAAATTTAGCTAACAGAGAGTTGCTTTAATTTTACTGTTGAAAATAGAGACCGCCCACTCATTCCTTGAAGTCTTTTTCTCTCCCCCTTTGCATACAGAAGTTGCATGACTTCTCGCATCAGAGTGTAAAGTGGCTGAGCAGCTTGTAAAAGTGCCCCTGCTCCTAAAAATTATGTCATTCCTTCTGTAGCACTTTCACATAATACTCTGGAGTTAAACATGTTTCACAGGTCCTTTGGGATTTCCTAGAGAGCTGTGCTAGGCATTTTTAGGAAATAACTGGAGAGGATCTAGCTTGTATTGCTCTGGAAGGCACACATTCATTTTGTATTACAGGGAAAAGTGTCAAGGCTTTCAAATCGGGATGATTATTTGTGTCATCAAGGGAAACTCTGCCTTCAGCAGGTATCATCAGTTGCTGTTGGCTGGGTAACTGGACAAGCTGATACAGACTCCCTGGAAGCCAGTAAAAGCTCACTTTAGCAATTGGCCACCGTCTCTGGGCTTTGCTGGCCAAGGCAGCCCCCTCCCACGTACGCATTCCCCTGACAGCCGGTCACTTTGCTCCTCTGTCTGGGTGCCTTGGCTAACAGTCGTACAAAGATAGTCTTTTTTCCACCTGTGCCCACGCCCAAAACATCCCCTTAAAGGCTGAGATGTGCCAGTCTGCTGAAGGGAGTGGGAGCTGCTGGCAGGGTGCTGGGGCATGGTGTGCTGGCTGGTGCTCCTCTGCCCAGCAGTGTTCCTGTCTAGTGCCTGATCCGTGCCAGCCTGGCTCCCATCCCTGTCCTTTCACTCCCCTTGCCCGTGGCTGAGTGCCCTGTTGTTGGCTCTGCTGCTGTTGGATCATGGCTGGAGGCTCAGGACTGTGCTGGTGGGAGTCCCTGCAGCCTGGCCAGCCCCAGGACAGGCTCCCCACAGGGCAGGCGCTTGCTGGTGGTGCAGAGAGCTGTGGGTGGTTGTGCTGAGCTGTAGTAGTCCCAGACTTCTGGAAGCACCACAGTAAGTCTAGCTGTGACCTGGGCATTCCTGCTAGCATTTGTCAGACACCCTGGGAAAGGAGCCTGGGAAGGCCCTGTGCTCACCCGTGTATGAGTGCAGAGTTCTTCCTGGGCAGCACAGGTGGAAGAGGAGTACTGATCTCCTGTTAAACAAGCCTGTAAGGAAAATCTTCTTGTTTACCTCTTGCATTAAGCAGCAATCCCCTCAGTCCTCAGTAACACTTCAGTGCTTTTTAATGATACCCTGCCCTCCCAAAATATCTCACTCTTTGTTTCTCCCGTGCTTCCTCATAAGGATAGCAGGTGAAACTCATATTTGAAGCCAAAGCAGGTTGTCAGGGAAGAGAAAACTCAGTCCTTCATGACTGCAAAATAGTTTCTTTGACCCCATCCTTGCCAGAACGGCTGTGTGGCTTCTGTGACATCTCGAGTGCCTGCAACTGAGATTACTACTTGTTCTGCATGGTGGCAAAAGGGAGGGGAAGGTGTCTGGGCAGCACTGAGAGTCCAGTAGGATCTGGGCAAGATCTTGGATAACACTAACATTTATATGCATGCTCTCTGCAGAATCTCAGGGGCGTGAGATCCCATAAAGGAACTGCTTTTTTTTGCATAGCAAAGCATAATGGGGAAACCCCGATTTTGGAGGGATTTTGTAACGCTGGGTGGCCAGGCTGAAACTACTAAATGAGGGTAACTATGGCTGCGAAACCTGAGCTGAGTTTGCATATGAAGAGTGGGTTACTCTTACGTTTTACTCAGCATGTTAGGGATTATTTTCACTTCACAGCAATTGTGAAAGGCTGGTTTTTAGCTCTGCAGAGTCAGGCCTTCCCAAAATGACTCGCAGTGGTTGCTGGCATGCCAGAGGTAGTGTTGTGTCATAACACACAGGGGCTGTGGACCCCTGGGAGAGGGGGGCTGCACGCAAGTGTCTCAGCAGCAGAAGGAGAATGGTTTGCAGGTGGTGAAGCGCAGCACAGGCACTTTGTCTTTGGAACTGAGAACCAGAGAGTGCAACAACAAAATGAGGCCTCTCTCAAGGAAACAAAAGAGCTGCCCCAGAATGAGTGAGGTTTATTCCTCCTTTGGGCCAGGGACTTTTTAGCATCAAGTCAAGGTGGTGCATGTTCTCTGCCTTTCCTTCTTCCAGTTCTTGTTTGATTATCTTCTGCTTTTCCCCTTCCCCCTCAGAAAGAACCCCATAAACAATTTTAAAAATCCACAGTCAACTAAACCGTCCTTCTAATTGCCAGGAAATAGAGTCCAGCACTGGAAAGAAGCTGCCTTTCATGCAGTCTTCTTTAGGTGGACTTCCCCAAGCCTTTGCTTAGCTTATCCGTGCATACCATGATCAGTAATGATCAGTGATGCTGAAGTAATTTCTTAAATGTTTTCTCCACCTTTCTGTTGTTAATCTTTTATAATGACCTGTGTGGTTTTTCAGGCTGGTCTTCACAGCCTAGCTGGGGAGCAGATTCCAGGTATCTTGCACTCAGGAAAGCATCTGATGTAGCTGAGAATTAAAATTATGTCTAATGTGTTGCCTGAAAAAAATGTTGTAGCTCTCCCTTTCCATTTTCCAGTAATGTTTCTTTGTATTACAATTGTCACTTTGGTATCTATATTATTTCTAGGCTCTTGGGATGCTGTTTTGGCACAAGCACAACATCGAGAAGTCTTTGGCAGATCTGCCAAACTTTACTCCGTTCCCAGATGAGTGGACAGTGGAAGACAAGGTCTTGTTTGAACAGGCCTTCAGTTTCCATGGGAAAACCTTTCACAGGATCCAGCAGATGGTAAGTAGTTTCGCAGGAGTGGAAAAGCAGAACAGACTGTCATCTTCAGTGCTGTTTGTGCTGAACGTGTCTCTAATGCTCTTGAGAGAGAACAAGCCAAAGGGGATGTTAGAGGGAAAACACTGCCATGAATAGAAAGAAACAATGTAATTCCCAGAATCTCTGTAGGGGTATTTTCCTGAAGTGCTTTATTGGTTCAGGATAGACTATGACTGTGTGATTTTTTTTTTTTTTTTAAATTTTTTTTTTGTTGGAAATTACAATTTTCAGTCCCCTGTGTGTTGTAGTAGTGTTTGTCTCAGCTGGAGTCCAGGCATGGTCTGTACACATGTGCCTACACATAGGCAGTAAAGTTCATCTCTGTGCAGAGTTGATTTCCTTTCTTACAGCCTGATTTTTAGGAGTTAATTTTTTTGAATTATGAAGTCTGTGCTTCACAGCGGATGCTGTGGTGAAGGTTTAGTCCTTTGCTTTTGGTTGGTAATGATACTGTTTTAAAGGTATGATTGAAAACTTCAAGGACAGGTTTCTGCCTGAAAGGGAAGTGCTAGGGAGTGTGCAATTTTCTTTTGAAAGAGGGAAAGGATGGGTTGTAAAAATTTTTATTAATTGTATCTTGAGAGTGTCTTCAAGTGGTTCATCACCTGGGTAGGAACGGGACTTTGTTCTTTGTCCTTCTTCAGTAAAGTAGCCTCTTGAGTGTTCCAGCAGGACCCAGTTGCACTGTCTGTGACCCTTTGAAGTGAGCCTAGGCTGTTGCAGTCTGTTCAGCCTCTTTAAAGCACATGTGACACAGGTCTGTTGCTGATCCTGCTGAAAAGCAAAAGGTCACTTGCCTTCCAAGGATAAAGGTCCCTTTTCAAAAAGGTGTCAGAGGCTTGATTTTGTCATATTCTCCTTGATGTTCCTTGTCCTTCACTGACATTCATTTCCAAATGTTCTTGGAGTCCTAGGGTCTCCCACTCCCTTGGATCAGGTGATGAAACTCTTGAAGAATTAAGCTGCTTTATTCCAGTGCTCTTATATGGGAGGGAAAATAGGGCAGGGGAATGTCCTGGGGAAAAAAGAGAACATAAAGTCTGTCGTTGGTTGGTTAACTGCCAAAGCAAGAAATTCTCAATTAGGTTTATGTGCAGAAGCATGGCTTTCTGTCCCCGACTGAAGTGCATTTCAATACAGGGATGCCAAGCTCATGCACTGTTCCCTAGGTAATGATATATTTTTTCACTGTTGCTCCCAGGAAAGCGATTCTGAATGAAAGGAATTAAATGGCACGAAGCTTTGTGTTTAGCAGGGGACAGGAATCAATGGCTTGGGAGCATGTTAGTTGTTAGTTTATAGATGCTGCCCCATCAGCACCTGTGCAGATTGGAACTGAGGAGAGAAACCTCCAAAGCCAGAGAATGAAAGGCAAGTTACGTTATTTACCGGAGCTGGTTCTGATATTTTGGCACTCTTAGCACAGGTTTATAGCCAAGTGGATGTCTGTCATGAGCAGCCTTATCCCTGAGTTTGTTCTGTGGAACTCTTTTTAATTTCAGAACACCAGCCTGTTGCATGGCTGTTGGCAAAACAACATTGACTTAGCACCTGTGCTTTGCCAGCACTGATGAACTTCTGTCTGTGTGCAGCTGTGGGCCAGAGTGGGAGTGCTGGTGTGATCAGTTATTAGAACCTGAAGTCAGTCTGCAGTTTGAGAACCAGGCTTGTCTCAGGTGAAGACTTAAACTGCAATGTTTGAGTGAAAGGGATCTGGCTCTTGCTCAGGGTTTTGTTTTCCTCCCCGTCTGCTCTGAAAACGTGTTTCATTTGTCAGAAAAGGCTGGACCTTCACCTTTTAGAAGTCTGGTGTAAGAGCATCCATGTAGAGCTCCTCAAAGTAGAGAATTAGTCTTAAAGTGGTTTTATGCTTTTTAGAGGCAGAGTTCCCTTTCCTAGCTACACGGTAATGGCATTTGTGTAAGAGGACAAAAAATAAATTGTGTTTTTCACCATACAGTAACATTTCACCTTTTGAAAACATCCTTTGTTGAGACCTTTGAATATACTTTGTCATGTGAATGGTGTGAATAAACCTATTTAACCAAACATCAAAGATATGCTTGGGATGTTTGCAATTCAGCAGTTTCTGATTGTTTACATGTGTCTGTGTTGACTTTTAGGTCTGTTGTGGCTTTAAAACTGATACCTCAGTTTTGAGGCCTCATTTCAGATTTGCTCTTGCTGTGTTCTCCTATTTTGGAGGGAACCAGCTACTTGACTGGTGAGTGGAAGCTTGCTGAGATGCTCTTTAGAGATCTTCATGTCCTAAATAGTAGTCACAACCTGAAACACTCCCCCATAGATCATTTTTGGAAGGGTGCAGAATTGCCTTGCTCGAGCCTTTGAGAGAATACAATGTAAAGCAGTCAGATGTTCCTTGGAAAAACAGACCCATTTTATCTGAACTTCTGGGGATACTTTACATATAAACGTATAAAAGGATACATGTTTAATTTACAGCTTCCTGACAAATCAATAGCCAGCCTGGTGAAATTTTACTACTCCTGGAAGAAGACAAGGACTAAAACTAGTGTGATGGACCGTCATGCTCGTAAACAAAAAAGGGAACGTGAGGAAAGGTAGGTTTGCAAGCAGAAAGGCTGTGTATTGCTGCACACTGATTTCTTTAGTCTCTCCCAGAAATTTTTGTTCGCTTATAAGAAACTAGATGTAGGATTTTCCCCAAAACATTTCCTGGTACCACACCTTTCCCCACCCCTCTTCCCTGCTATTTTTTGCTTTGCTTAAAGCCAAAAGGCAGTTGGCAGTTAGCTCTGCTCCTTTTTTGACACTGTAATTCCTGACTGCCCTCTAGTGCACTGGTTACAGTCCCACCATTCTAGAATTTTTTCTGTGATACTGCTTGAGGGTTGGGAAATTGAAATTAAAGCTGTTTATAATCTGATTGGCACTGTTAGCAGCAGAGCCAGAAAAGCTGATAAGCAAGACAGTAAAAGGAATTAATGACAGAGCTGAAATCTGCCTTTATTTCCTCCATGTGATGTTCAGCAGAGTAGAATGTGCACTTGCTACAGGAAGCAGGCTCCAATACATGACCCCTCTCAGCCTGTGCCTGTACAAACACAGACCCTCCTCTCCTGCATCTTAGAAAACTGTGACCAAGCATAAGGTTGCTTGGCCAAAGTGCATTCTCTGAGAAAGGTGAAGTTAAAGCTTTGATTTTGAGTGACTGAGAAGAGGGTAGCACAGGGGAACTTAGGATGAGCTCTCTGGCTGAGCTGCTCCAGGGAGTGCTGGGTGCTTTGGCATTTGGGAGAGCCTGATGGTGTTCAGGAGGTCATTAGCTGTTGAGCTTTAGCAAATGAACTTGACTCATGCTTTTTCTGCGAGCTCACCCTCCTGGATACCCATGCATGCCCTTGAAGGTAGGTCAGCAGTGGCCTTGTGCATATTGGTGTAAATATCTGTACAGTTACTGTCACTTGGTGACTTCACCTAGTTCTGGAGCTGAAGGAGCCTTAGAACTGCAGAGGTTTCAGGCGACTGTGGGGAAAACAACCACTCTGAGCAGCAGCAACTCTGTCTGCTTGATGCAGGTTCCTTCTCAGCCTGCTCTAAAATGCAATTAATGTCTTTGCAGACCAGACTGTGTGCCTGCCTTTGTAAGACTGCTGACATAATTGGGCAAAATTCTGCAAAAGCCTTTCCTCTCAGACGAGTTGTTGCATTTCCCAGTTGGCTGTTTGCTGGCTCCACTGCATCTGAGCTAGTCTTGTTTGGGAAGGGGGAAGAAATGTGTTTCTAGGGTTGAGCTGTGCTACATCAATGACTCACTCAGCCTCTCCCATCTCTCCATTAGGTCAGCAATACTTGCTTAACAGGCAGGGCCAGAGAGAGTACTGCCAGCCAACTTGTCCAGTATTTGGTTGGCTTTCTTTGACCTGAGCCTCTTTTTCCATTCTGTTCTTTTCTCTGCTCTGGAAAGGCTGCCTATTTTTCTGCTCCGCATCCTGCTTGTTGGGGTTTTTTGTTTGTTTAGTTTTTCAGTTTTCCTACTAAGTTATTTGGGGGAGAGATCTTTTACATGGAGTATGTGTTTGTCTTGTACTATGTAGTTTAGGGTCTTTCAATACTCACCTCTCTTTTTTCCATACTCATAAATGAAATTATGAAAAAATGCTCTCTTGTTCTGTGCTCATAAATGAAATTACTGGAATTTAGAAATACAGCTATATTTATACCTGTACCTGTTTGCTAGGAGAAGTAGCACCTCAGACCATCTGGTGAATGGCAAAGAATTGTATGGGCTGCCATGTGTTGTAATTTTGTAACCTTTGAGGAAGGCAGCTGGATTGGAAATGCTTAACTTGATTTACATCTGCAGGAAACTAAGCACCAGGCTGTCAGCTTGATGTTTGATTTCTGTTCTTTCCCTCCATTATGTAAAATAGTCAAACCCCCACACCCTCAAAGGATTTGTCAGTGCAACCATGCAGGGTGTGGAATCCACTCTGGGTGAGTTTAGGATTTTCAGGTTGTACTGTGCCGTTCAGTGTTGGCAGAACTTCAAAAGTGTTCTTTGGTTATGGCAATCAGTGTCTACAACTGCAGAAATGAGGGGGTTGGCTTTTATTTAGCTCATGTCTAGGGAACTTGCTAGAATACAAGAGCAAAGTATCAGCACAGCGAAGACTTGTGAAAAGGCTGAATCTGAACTTAGGTGAGAACACAAGGAAGTTCTTTTAGAGATGGGGTTAAGAAAAGAGGCAGTATGAGGTATCTCACTCAAATGCCTCTATATCCCTTTTGTGGCTAGGTAGGGAAATTCCCCAACTCCTCAGATTGCCACTAACACAACTCCCAGTGCATTCAGGACCAAGTTTTCAGCAGCTGTTTTAAGTTGTATGTGAGGGGCTTTCTGTATAGCTCTGGGAGTGGGTGCTTGGGAGTTGATTTCCTGGAATCATCATTACCCAGATTAAATGTCTTGTGAATCAGCTGGTGAGCCAGGTGGCTTGGGAGAGCAGAAGTGGCTTGTAAGTGCCTGCTCTTGTGGAGAAGGATGGCAGCCCATTTCTCCTTGGGATGTGGCTGCAGCAGGGAGTTGGCCATGTGAGTGCTGATGCCAAGCTCACCAGCAGGTTGCTGTGCCTGCTGGCTCCTGCTCAGCCCTGCCCTGCACTGGAGCTGTGCCATACCTGTACCAGCTGGTGCTCCTCAGCACAGGCTATGAAGTTTGATACGACAGAATAGGTTTCTTTTTTTTTGATTTAAAAAAATACTTTTATTACATCAGCTTATTTCTTCTGTTTCTGGGCATCATTTCAAATGGTGCAATTAACTTTGGTTGTGTACAGTACAAAAATTCTAAATCCTGAAAATGCATTTGATTTAATGTCTGATTAAAATTCTGCCTAAGCCAGACTGGACAGGTGTGCCAATATGGCTCCAGTTTCATGCCTATTATTACTCTCTAACTGATAATGTCTTTTTCTTTTCCAGGGGAGAATAAAATGTGAGGCTGTCATTGAAAAAAAAAAAAAAAAAAAAAGAAACCAAACGTTTTTTGTGCTTGTTCTTGAGGGAGTTCATCTTGTGCATGTCTGTTTTGCTAAATATTAAGGAGTTGTATGAAATCTGTGCTTTAGCTACTTGCTGTATTTTTAAGTCTTTCTTTCTGTCTCAGTTTGTCTAAAGTAAAAATGCTTAGTGTCCCATGTTCTTTGAAAGATAACTTGCAGAATTAATTTCGTGTCTCCAGCCTTCATCTATATAGATGTATTTTGCCTAAGTACACTGCTGAGAAGTGTTCCTGTATGCACTATCCTCAGAATTAAGAATTTATTGACTTAAACCAAATAAAATCAACACCAACCCCCCCCAAAACACATCCTGGGAATAAAACTAAGGAAAGCTGTTGGGCTTACTGCAGAATTCATGCATTTGTTTTAGCATGCTATTTATAGAAAAAGAGTCTCACAAACGAATTCAGTACTGTTTGCTTTTGTCTTCCAGTGAGGATGAAATGGAGGAAGCAAATGGAAATAACCCTATTGACATTGAAGTTGAACAAAACAAGGAGAGCAAAAAGGAGGTAAAATTCTGTTTCTTACTCCTGTACAAATGAAAGTGTTTCGTTACTAGCTACTTCATGTAGAAGCTGACAGTGTCTAATTTTCTTTAGTACTTTGTATAGTTGTCATACAACAAAAGAATTGTCTTCAGAATTATTCTTGGATCAAGACAAGTATAGATAAATGAGTTGTTATGGATAGAGCTGGGAAAATTTAACACTTTACCATCCCATGATAATGTACTATGTGACTGTTTCCAGTCTCTTTTATCCTCTCTTTGGCTGTGTTAGTTTAAACCACCCTCAGTGGTTTAAATCAACCTAACTGCATGGAGGTGGAGTAGAAGCGCATCCCCCTGTGGAGATGGCTTGGTGGAGGGGAAATAAATCCTTTTGTTCTAGGTAGAACAACGGAAGTGCGCTTATGTACATATTAGACTCTAAGGTACATTCCTGATGTACTGAAATCCCCAGCAATATTTGTCACTTCACTAGCACCAGCATTGCAGCTGTATTGGTGAAAAGTAAAGGAGAAAGCTTTTGTGACCAGTTAATTTTTTTCTGGCAGGGTGGCCTTAACCTGTTGTTACATCAGCTCAAAATGTAGTACTTGTGTCTCATTTCAAGTACTTCGTTTTCAGTGGGCATAGAATTCTGGATTAAAATAGCTACACAAATACAGCAGTTCTGAAAACCCAGCCTGCAATGCCCTGTAAGAAATCATATACTTCATCTCCATGTGTATAACCTGCAGGTTACCTGTTACTAAATAAAAACACCTCATTCAGCAGCAGTGTGGGTTGAATGCAAGTTACAGGAAGATGCTTAAGTCCTTCTCTCCTACAGTTAGCTCCCTTTCCTGGTTTCTTCTAACCTGATTTCTCTCCTAGTCTCTCTCTCCCAGTCATTCTGTCTCACTTCTTAATTTTTAAAATGGTTATGTTTAGAGAAAATCCACCAGAGGTATTTAAAAACGTGATCCCATACAATCAAAAAAAAGTCTCAGAGTAACAGCTTTGTCATTCACTCTCTGTGAGATTAATTTCTTCAGCAAATAATTTTGAATGGAAATAATTGGACAGGCAAAACATTCCCATCTGCTGTTCACCCACTTGAGGGTGCTCTCTAGACTTTTCAGAAAAGTTTAGCTGTTTTTTCTACTGAAGGAACCAGTAGCCTTGATGTCTTCATAAGGGCAGAGTGGATGTGAAGCCATTTGTATTAATTGTTATAAGAAACTGAGTTCTCAGAAGCCTCAGCAACACCCAGAGAGGAAGGGTTCTCACTTGGCTAAGTTGCAGCTTTATAGTGTTTTGTAAATAATACTATTGTCTCATTTCCCATTATTTTAATAAATTTACAGTTCAGATCTTTCTGTAAGCTCTTCAAAAGTTCGTATCTGTAAAAGAGTTCCCTTCAACCCCCTTTATTATTTCTTCCTTCCCAACCAATGCTGACACGTCTAGAACTTGCTGCAGATGAGGGAAAGGTAGTTCTTCACCAGCTTGGCTGCATCTCTTGTAAGTCCAAATCAGATAAGACATCTGGTTACCAAACTGTCCAAATGAAGACATTTTTGCAGAAAATCTTAATGTTGGGGGAGCTCTTGTGCACTCCTTGTCACACTGTACAGGCCATGGCACTCCAACCAGTCGGAAGCTCATGGAGCATATGGAGTCCGGCTGTGTATGCCACGGCAGGCAGCCTTGGGGGGACTTTTCAGTACAGGGATTGTGCTGGAGCACAAAAATGGAGCTGACAGCCTTCATAGCCTGTTCAGAGTTCAGCTGTAGTTGTTTAATCAGGAGAGGAGACTCAGGAGAGCCCTCTGTCACTCTCTACAACTACCTGAAAGGAGGTTGTAGCAAGGTGGAGATTGGTCTCTTCTCCCAGGCAACCAGGGACACGATGAGAGAAAATACCCTCAAGAGGGGTTCAGGTTGGACACCAAGAATAAAATTTTCACTGAAATTGTGATTAAGCACTGAAGTGGGCTGCCTGGGGACATAGCAAAGTCACCATCCCTGAAGGTGTTCACGAATGCTTGGACATGGCAGTTATTGCTGTGGTTTAGTTGACAAGTGTTTTTTCAAGGGTTGAACTCCATAATCTTGGGGATCTTCTCCAACCTTAATGATTCAATGATTCTGATTTTACAGTACCTGAACTCAGGGCTTATTGAAATGCCTTGAGAGAGAGCTAGCAGATAACTAGGAGGGGATAAGTTTGTTCTTGATCATTAGGTTTCTTTTAATGATGTGGTGAGACGTGCAGGGGCTGTGATGTGCCAGCAGCCCAGGACTCTTACCATAAGAAACCTCCCTGTCCCAAATCTGCAGAGATGTTTGTTTTTTTTTTCAGCTCTGAGACCTGTTGGTTGCTCTCTGACTTACCCAGTAATACTGGGATTTCTCAGAGTATCTGAAATCTCTCATTTGTTTCCTGTTTCCTCTTTCCCCTTTGAGGATCATTGGAGGGGGAATCTCTTTTTTTTCTTTTTTTTTTAACTTTCAGTGTTAGTGCAACTGTTTGCCTCCATAATACTGAGGTCATGACCTAGATCTGCTTTCTTTGTATCTTCCTTGTTCCTGGAAGTGCCTCCCACTTCATCCTCTGTTTTTATATAGCTTGAGATAGCTTTATCTTCTTTTTACGCAGTGAAATCTGAGGAAAAGAACTTTGTATTAAGGGGTTTGTAAGCTGAAGTGCACTGGATAGCAGTGACAATATCTAAATAAATAGGAGCACTGCTAAATCCCTTCTAAATCCCTGCATTTTAATTCTCTCTGGTTTTCAAAAATTGATTTAATTCTAGAGAAATGTGTGTGGCCAGGAAAGAAGAGTTTCCAGGACAGACTAGATGTTCCAATTTTTGCTGGGGCCTAGAGGCATTTGGAGCTGTCAAAAATTGTTCTGCTGGAGCTCTGGTTCTTGTCTGCAACACAAAAGAGCTTTGCATTTTTTGTACTGTGTAAAACAGTAATTTTAAACTGCTTTTATTTTTCTTTAATGTTGAGGCTTCTGGGATGTTTTCACTGCAGGCATTGCCTGTTGGTCAACAGACAGCCTGAACCTGTAGTGAGGCATTGCTGCGTGGTCCTGGGAAGCAGTGTATGTACATGAAATATGAGTGGATCTGAAATGTTGAATAATTTACCTGGCTCAGTTATCAAAGTGCTCCTTTCTGAAGCAGAGAGCAGAGCTTACTTCACTTGTTCATAGCTAAGCCACTTTGGTTTCTCCTGCTCACCACTCCCATCTGCAAAGAGAAATAGGGGCATCCCTCCTGCAGTGGCAAGGGTTGCCTCTTGCCTCTGGGCTTGCCCTAGACATTGTATCTCGTGGAATACTTTGCACCAATGGATGGAAGAAAAGGGTTGAGAGCAGGCAAGTGTCCGCATTGCTGCTGCTGTGGGGCTCTGGCCATTGTGCCCATGAAGAGGGTGAAAGCTTTTGTCTATGGTAGCTGTGCTGGAGTGCTTTGGGAATCAGAACCTTATACTTACTTGGGGTTTGGTGTTTGGCCTCATGTGGTTTCGAATGCAAGCATTCAATGCTAATGAGCAAATGCCACAAACTGTGTAGAAACTGCATGTAGCTGCAAATTAGGAGGAAAACAATAGCACCAAGTGAAGCCAATGTGTTTAAAGCTCGCAGTGATCAAGCAGAGGATTCAGATGTACTGCCTCCCCTCTGTGCTTTTTCTCTCCTTGCCATCCTTCTGTTCTGTATTCTTGGCCAGGCTCCAGTCACTGGGTAGTAGGTCTTAGGTATGAGTTGATTGTTGAGTATAACTTCTGGAAGAAATGGTTTTGCTCTCTTAGAATCAGGTGTGCTCTTGAAGGATCTGTAATAAGGGGCCTGGCTAATCTACCTGTCTTTGCTTTAGACATAAGAGATAAAAACAGGAAGTGGTCTGTGAAATACTCCTGTTTCCAAAAAAGACTTACAGTTTATTTAGGCAAAACTGCACCATTTTGATGGAACAGTTGATATAAAACTGCTGTGCAAGAAAACCTGGCTTCCAAGAAATGATGTAACAATCTAAGAATTATCCTGTTGTCACCTCACTCCTTTATCCTTTGCCTTTAAAAAAAAATAGGTTTATTCCTTCCTGTGTCTGTCAGGTAGTAAAAAAATTCTCAGTAAACTGTTTCAGTTATGTTCTTTCTGTCTCCACACTTCACTTTGTTTCCTTCTAGTGTTCAGTTAAACTGGCGTGTTCATATCTGATGATGAAAACAAGAAGAGGGGTTTTGGACGTTTGAAAATAACCAGAACATTTAACAAATGCAAAATTGGGCATCTGTCTCCCAAAATGAGAATGGGCAGAGAAGGCAACACAGTATCTCTGTAAACACTGAAAGCTGCTAAAGGAAAGGAGAAATTTGTGTAAGACAGTTTGTATGACATGCCACTTAAAGCAAAAATGTCTTCCTGTCTGCATACTGGCATTGTCGTTCTCCAGCCTTTGGTGGTGGCTAAAAATCAGAGTCACAGAACGGTTTGAGCTGGAAGGGATCTCTAAAGATACCTGGTTTTGTAACATTACTGACTGCTGTTTCCCAGGTGCCTCCTGCTGAAACTGTCCCTCAGGTGAAGAAGGAGAAGCACAGTACACAGGCCAAGAACAGAGCAAAGAGGAAACCTCCCAAAGGAATGTTCCTTTCCCAGGAAGATGTGGAGGCTGTTTCTGCTAATGCAACAGCTGCTACCACTGTACTCAGACAACTGGACATGGAATTAGTGTCAATCAAACGGCAGGTACGAACAGGATCGTACAGGAGCGACTGCTGGGTTTGCTGGTAGTGCCTGTTGCACTCTGCAAAGTTGGCAGGAATTTGTAGCTTGGCAGTGATGATGTACAATGCTACATGCCTTAGTTGACACACTGCTGTCCTTGTGCTCTGCATGCAGCTCTGGGTTTTACATCTCTTAAGTTTTAGTTCTGTGGCAAGCCTGCTTTCGACCTGAAGTGAAGCAAGCAGAAGTTCATAGCTGGAACTTGAAGAAACATTAGCCTTTCTTGCAGCTCAGAATTCCTTTTGTTTTAATTGCAACTTTATTCAGGTGACATTGATTTCGGCAGTATATGATTTCCATCTGCAGCAGCTTTTTCCTTTGCCTTTTCATGTGGTACTTTTAGAAGTGGCAGATATGTTTGGCTTAGTTTTTCCTAGACAGGTATCATACGAACTTCCTATGTACCTTTTGCTTCCCTGCTCGATCTGCCTTTTAAACAAAATGTTTTTCAAATTTCTCTGAGTAAAGACAGGTTTGCTACATGAGTTTGTTGCCTCATTTTGAGCTTTTTGCTGTTTTTAAAGCAGAAATCTGTCTCAAACTCTTTATTAAACTTAATAGAATTGGTATTTTGGCCTGAAGCCTTTTTCTTGGCACTCTGGGAGAAGCTGAACTCTTTAGCAGTCTTTGATTCATTACTTGCTGCAAATGGGGTTGGTCTTCTTGTGCTGGGCTTTATACAGATCTGGAAGTTGGGGCAGTTCTTGCTCCAAATAACTTCTAGACAGCAGAGAATAACTTAAATGTGATCTCCTGATTTGCCAGCTGCTTTATAATGCTGTACATTATTACAATATAGCAAGCTTTCTTGTTTGGAAAAGCCAGGCTGTGAGAAAAACTGCAAGGCTGAGCTTGTGAGGTTCCTGCCAAGGCTGCTGGAAAAAGGCTTGTCCAAAGACATTTTTAATCCTCCTTAAAGAGATGAAACTTTCTTTTCAGATTCAGAATATCAAACAGACAAACAGCGCGCTCAAAGAAAAACTTGAAGGTGGTATAGAACAGTACAGACTTCCAGAGGTGAGATATTTTTCTGACCTTTGATAATTGTGAAGAAAAATGCTAATAATATGCTTTGACTAAGAGTTAATTCCTTGTTGCAGTTTTGAGAGGTTTTTATGAGCTCAGATACAAGTGAAAATACATAATGAAGTTACCAAATTTTTATTGTTGTTGTCTAGGTCGTCCAGAAATTTAATGCACGTTGGACCACAGATGAGCAGCTTCTTGCTGTACAAGGTATGGCACTACAAGTTTATTTGTAATTCTGTTGTTGATAGTCAAAGCCTTGCTGCATTTCAGAGCTGATTTTCTCTTCAGTGGCTAAGGAAGGAGGACTTTGACACTGCCATGTACTAATGCCCAAAGAATGTGTTTGAACAAGGAAGCAATATTCCCCCTTCCCCTCCCTGGGCAATATAAATGGCATTGTTGTATGAATATTTGCCAATAATGTCTGCTTGTCCAAGCCTTTAGAAAGTGAAACTCTGCTGGAGTCACTGCTGTGATCTTTACCTGTATAACTTTGCAAACAATGCAGGCTGATTTAAACAGGTCTTTTACATTTGGCCCATCTTTTACTACGTCTTTTTTCTTCACTTCTCCAGGGCTAGTCTTAACTGTATCTCTTGCACAATTTAGACGTTTTTTTAAAATCTTGGATTAATCTGAAGAAGGTTTGAAGCCTTGACAGAAATTCAGCTTTGGGTCTTTATGCTGTGACTTGAGCCTGATTTGTGGTCTTTGTGGAAATAACACACTGCTTTTGGTTTTTTTTTTGTGTTGCTTTTAGCAATCAGGAAATATGGCCGAGACTTTCAGGCAATCTCTGATGTGATTGGAAACAAATCTGTGGTGCAAGTGAAAAACTTTTTTGTAAATTATCGACGTCGTTTCAACATAGATGAAGTCCTGCAGGAGTGGGAGGCAGAGCACGGCAAAGAGGAGACAAATGGAACCAATAGCCAGAAGCCTGTAAAATCCCCTGATAATTCCACTAAAATGTCTGAAGAGGAAGATGAGGTAAATCCAATTTAAAAGTCACATAAAATTCCCAATCTGAGCTCAATTTAGATAGATGTGCATGTGTATTTATATATATAGTCTTCGCAAAAGCCCTTTTTGTCAGTCTTCAATTTGTGCATATTTCATTTCATCTGGATATACAATTCCAATACTGTTTTGGGGAATTGGGAAATCCAGGCTTGTATGAAAGTGGAAGTAGAACAGTAAATTTGCAGCCCTCTGACAGTATGTGTATCTCATCAGAATACAGATGTTTTAATATCTCTTGCTGCTGAAAGCCCTTGCGTCTTTATCTCACTTGGATGTTTTCCCTGCACTCAGTTCTCCCAGCTCTTCTAGGTTTGGCTTTGTGGGACCATAGAGTCTTCTGAGCCAAAGCTGGCTCTTTCATTTTTGATGAGTGGTTTCACTCGAGTGAAGGAAAGAAAGCTATAAGCAAGATGAGTGTGTGAAACTTGACTCTGGAATTACCTAAAGGCAAAGTTTCCTTAATTTTACAGCTGTTCTGTAAAGGCAAATTCTAGGAACAGCCTCTCTTTGATGGAGGTTCCCAAAGTTAACACTTTTCCAAAGGCCCTGTAGGTTTGAAATTAGCAGACTATAGGATGTTTAAGTATGGAAGTTAGTTATAAAAATTTAATATTGACAATAATACTATTAGTATAGTATTAACTAATAATACTATGCAGTATTTAGTCTTGCAGGAGAAACTCATCGTTGATGTTTTTGTGTTAAAAAGTCTGATCAAGAACTCCCTTTGGCCTAATTCATAAGACAACTTAGTGAAAAAGCTGTGTGTTGTATATGCAAGCACAGTCAACAGCATAAGGCAAATTTTGGTTGTGTGTTGAGTAAAGACTCCTCAGTGTGCTGTGTATTTTTGTTGCTCTGATTAGGGCTGGATCACTTGAACATTGTCCTTCAGATATTCAAAAAGCAGAACTTCACTGCTTCACAAAACCAAGTAATATGCAATTCAAAGGTGTTTTTACTGGGGAACTAAGTCCAAAGGTATGCCAGATGAACAAAACCAAACTCAGAAAACTTACCTTCACAGGCTGTGTGAAATTGTCCCATTCTTCCAGAATTGAGAGGTGGAGCAAAGCAGCATTGATGCTAGTACATAGCCACCAATTTGAAAGATATGTGGCTTTTGTCACTGTCTTTTCCTGTGACTTGCAGAATTATATGTTGATAATGCAGACCTTTTCTTCTCTGAGCCTCTGAGATTCTTCTTAGCTTCAAATACACCCTTGCTTCTGAAAGCTGAGGTCAAAAAAGGAGAGTCTCACTTGACATAGGGAAAAAATGGCTTCAGCAGGAACTGGAGTGGGCTGGTGTGGGCCAGGTGTATGTAGCAATGGGGCATGAGAATCAATGGAGCAATAAGGATCCCAAATGAGTTGGGAGAGTGGAGGCATGACAGCAAGGTAAAATTACTACAGGAGCAGCAGTTGTGATCCCCAGATGAGTGATGGAAAGTGCCCCCTCTGGAGCAGACCAAGTGCTGAGTGGTGGGAGCCAGACCAAAGGAAGCTGTGACTGTGGTGCTCCTGCCTTCAGAGGTGGTGTAAGCACAGTGCTGCCTGTCTGTCCCAGCAGTTCTGGGCCCAAAGTGAAACGTCACTGAAATCCCTTGGGTGCTTTCTTCCCTGACATGCCTTGGCTGTCTGGCCACCAGCCTCGTGAAAGGTTCATCAGGCTTCTGAGGGCTTTGGGCTTTTCCATAGCAAGTGGCCATAGTTCCTTTTATTTGAAGGGGGGAGGTGAGGCTGCTGGTTATAAAGCAGCATCAACTCCAGTCTTAATTCTCTTATGTTCCTGACAACGAATCCCAGTGTGCCTCAGAAGAGGGAAAGCTGTTGGAATTCGTCCCATTTGCCAGGGTTGTATGTTTGTCAGTGTCAGTACCATGGATTTGTGCTGAAGTTTGGAGATGCAAGAAAGCCTATGTGTGTTCATTTTAAACTAAATATCTGCTTTTTCTCCCCCCTTTCCTCCAGGCTACTTCTGTTCTTGATGTCAGATATGCATCTGCTTCATGAGAAGGTGCTGTAGCCTAGAACAATTTGTGTTGACTACTGTGTTATCCAGGATATCAGGTATTAGCAAACCTCAGACAGCCATCTGCATCATATCTGTGGACAAGCAGCTATTACCAAAAAAAGGCAAACGCTTCCAGTCCTGTGCTACATCTGCCTTAATCTCCCCTCATTCCTCCATACTGCCTCCACTTTCTTTCAAAAGCACCCAGGTAGCTCAGCTCTCCATTTCACCAACGTCATGCTTAAGCATGGGGACTTCTAGAACCAGTAACACCTATTTATAAATTTTGACCAACCTGCAAAACAAGAAGCTCCTTAGCAGCCCCACAGTAACTCTACACATAGGAGTTCTTATAATACTTGGTCTGTAGGGTATAAGTATGTATTGCTGCATGGCCTTGTGGTCTCCGCTTCCTGTGTATTCTTATGATGACACTATGATTAGTGAGCTTTCTATAAAGGAGGTGCCTGTGCACATGCCAGCCGTGTCAGGTTTGTTCTGCAGTGACAGGACATGTTAACAAGCAATCATGAATAATGCAAAGTGATAGGAAATGTTATTTCTAAGGTTTGGTCAGTCCAAGGTTGTAGATGTAACTCATTACACTTCTGGTTTGTGCAATTCTTTCCACTGTATTTGTGTGTTCTTGCTTCATAGAAAGCTCCCTAATTGAGCATTTTATTCCTGTATATTTTAATGGCTTTTGTTTAGTGCAAAAGGGAATACTTAACCTGAAACTGTTTGATACGCTATTTAACCCCTGGCATTCAGCATTTACATTGTAACTTGTTAAGTGAGTGCTTCACAACTTTCTTTTTCCTGATCCTCTGTGGGATTAAGTCAAAACAACTTTCTCTGGTGCCTCTCCTTTTGGGGAATATGTGCCTTTTTGCATTTGGCTACCATAGATCACTTTCTGTCCCAGTGTCTCATTCCTCTTCAGAGCGCTGTTTGCCAAAGACATCAAACTGCTTCTCCCACTGGAAGTTTGGATGAGGGTTGGAGCACAAAATTCAACCTTCAAGAGTTTTTGGTTTCTTGGAAGTGTAATGGAGAAGAACCGGGTTATTTTTCATTGGCCATTTTAACCCTTCTGAAGCACACATCTCTTTCATGTTCTGAACCAAAATATGCAATTTAAAATCTAAGAGGTGCTTTTCCAAATACTTGGTGCATGCAGCTTTCAAATCCCAGCCCTCTGCTCAGATGGCCCGTGCTGTGGCCTGTCTAGCTGGCTTGAACTGGAACTGTCCTTGCAAGTCCCATGGGAGGACTTTGCACCTTGATCAAGTTGACTGCTGAGCAGACAGTGTCCAGGGAAGCTAGAAGCAGCAGTATTACTTCTTGTCCAATGGAAAGCTGCAAAATAACACTAGTCACAAAGCATTTAAAAATGGTTAATTTAATGATGTTGGAAGAAACCACCAGGTGTCTTTGCAGGTGGAAAAAAGGACCTTTCTTGCCTCTCTTCCTCTACAGAGGATTCAAGCCAAGATGGCACACAGTGATGTACAGCACCAGCATTTCTTAACACAGCTTGAAATGAGCTAGCCCATGGCCTGGCCTGCAGCCGAAGGTTCAGCTTGGGGCTGAGCCCTGGACTTGGTGCTGAGGTTTGGCTGCTGGGCTGTGCCATGCTGTGTGCTGTGGTGGCTCTGCCCTCTGTACCCGAGTGGGGCAGGCTAATGCCAGCTGGGCAACCAAGCCAGCTCTGGCACCTCCTGCAGTGTGGTCACAGCCCCAGGAAAGGCAGGGGACATGGCCTCTTGTAGCATTGAGATGTGGTCTTAGCCTTGGGCCATGTGTGAGGAAAGTAATTCAGCGTCAGAAACTGGGCAGCAGCACACAGGCACAGCACAGGTAGAGATTTCCTAGGGCAAGGTAATGTGTAGAGCCCCAAAAGGGCCTGTTTCAGCTACCTGGCAGCTGTAGCTGAGCAGTTCCATTCTAGTAGCTCCAGAGAGATGCTCTGAGGTGATGGGAGGATGGAAGGGAGCTATTCCCTATCCTCTGTATTGCTGTTGTGTCTCTGCAGCTGTTGATGTGAACTGGCAGCTCTGGTGACTCAAATGTTCCTTCAGATCTGTGCCAGGTAGAGCTGGGAATCTCTTGTGAGAAGGAATGCTAGGTGTTGCCAGTGAGAATTTGGAATAAAGACCGGGCAAATAGCACTGTGAATCCAGTTGACAGTTGTGGTGTAAAGCAATGCTGCTCTTTAGAAACACTCTAGTATTAAATATTAAACCTCCTGCTGGTACCAATGCATGGAGACAGGTCCTCGCTGGTGTGGGAGTGATGTAGGTGCATCCCAGCTGGGGGAACTCATCAGGAGAGGCTTCTGCTGGAGACTTAGGTACCTGTGAGGACTTCTCACTGGTTTTTGCCCTCAAATCTGTCCATCTTAACAGAAAAGTTGTGTTTTGGCTTCATCCCCATAGGGTAGGGGGAAACATGTATAATTTGTGATACTAGGAAGAAAAAAGTTGCTTAATTACTTTTCAGTTGACTGCTATCTTATTGTAGTTGATACATGCAATATAATAGCACTGTATTTTAAACGTTTAGTTTTTTACATTCTCTTGAACTATGTTTTTAAATGCGATAAAATCATTTTAGCTTTTGAAATGGTTTGACCTTGTTTAGGTGAAGACCCTGTTTTTCTTTTGTTAAATGGGTCAAGCATTAGATACATCAACTGGTTGCATTCTGACTAGAAGGGTCCACAAAGATAACTGCATAAGATAAGAATATTCACTTAAATTTTGTTTCTTAAACTATCGATGTGAATGTCATAATTATATATATTTTGTGGAAAATGGGAAATTATTTCTCCTAAGTATAAGTTATTGTGCAAAATATGGTATCGTTAAAGAAAATGATAGTTTAAGTTTTAGTTTTAGAAATCTTAAAGATATAAAAGTGTATTGCATATGCATAAACAAATTTCATTTGTTCTATTTAATTTTTATGTAGTTGTGTAAAGTGCTAGGTAACTTCTTTTTTCACTTATCCATTAAAACAACCTTGTTACTTGAATATTCGTGTTTAACTGGTTTGAAACAGTGATCAATTTTTGTAATATAATCTTACAACCAAGGGAAAAAAATACACGCCTCAGTTGTGCTTAACAGTATAGCAACAATGTACAATCAGATGCTTAAGACAGTAGTAGCCATACCTGGTAGTGCAACCACAATGGTTGTGTCTCGATATATTTAATACCAATGGGGATAATGGTTTCTTAATATATTTTTACAAGTTTGCAACCAGGAAGACCCCATAAATATCCACTAGAACACTTTTTTAATAGTTAAAATAAGAGTGAAATTCTTACTCTCTTAAAGCAATGTCCTGACAAACATTTTTCTTTCCTGTACAAATACATCAGAAACATTATGTATTAAAATATGCTCATTGTCACTTTAAATTTCAGTTTTTATTCTATGAAATCGCTAATATGCTGTTGGTATTCTTGCACACCAAATATGAGCCAAACAGTGCATTACACTAACTTGATCACTGGATTTGTGAACAAAAATCTCCCAAGTCATTGAAATGCAAAAATATAATAGTTTTTTTGATAATGCGTTTATTTTTCAAATTGGAATTTGTGCCCACCATTCAGTGATGAGTGGGCTGATATTTTACAAAAAAAGAGAAATTATTTTATTAGCTCCAGCTTGTCTTCAGTAAGTCAAAATCTAGTGATCTTGTGCAATGCCCCTAAAGCAAATACTTTCTGCCACTCCCTGGATTAATGCAGCTTTTCCTGTTGATAGTAAAGCACAATTGCAGTGAAAGTTACAGTTCAGAAGATGGAAGGTCAGTATAGTCTATGCATGTTGTATAATAATGAGTGTTTACATTCATATTCTCCTAAAATAAAATTTATACTGGAGTGTATAGTATTCCATTATGTAGATTTTATCAATTTTGTTAACTGCTTATAGATTGCTTAAAAGAAGTTTTTTCAAGATTTTAAAAGATGTATAAGGTTAAGTTTGCAAATATAATGGAAATGCTGTATAGCTTTTGAAGTGATGAAATACTCGTTGGGATTTTAAAGAAAGTATGTTGTAATAATGCTGTTGTAAGTAATATTTTAAATGTCTTTTTTGCCTGTTTTCTATTATTCAGCACACTTACTGTGATGAATGTTCATAGCATTATAAAATTGCTTAGCCACTGAAAAGTAACATTTGGTTTTGGATTATTTTACTGTATGAGGAATTATAGTGGGGTAAATTCCTTTGTGAAATTCTTCATAATTCATTTTTCTATGATTTCCAATGTTTGCTGACATCAAATAAAATTTTTTCAAGCCATTGATGTAATAAAATATGTAGTAAAATGTTAATGATGTAAAGTGTGGTTCTGATGTGTGACTGACCCTCTGCCTTTCAGATTTTAGTCAGGAGATGCAAAAGGGTTTTTCCCCTTCCTGACAGTATTGTCCCTAAGATAAGGAGGACCTGAAGAATAAACTGCTCCCTCTTTGCTTCATGTAAAAAGCACTTGGCTGTACAAGTTAACAAGATTGTCGTCTTTCAAATGAAAGAAACACATTTAAAATATATAGGAAAAGGCAACACTTGCCCTCAGAGCTTAGCAGTGTGCAGTATTGCTATTGAAGATGCTCAGAAGGGCAGGAAATTTTGCACCTTGGAATCTTCAGGAAGATCATGTTTTCTGTCTTCACATGCTAAGGTGCTGCCAAGCACTAAACACAGAAGGACAGACAGGACTTTGTGGGGCTGTCTGGGCAAAACTGCTTTGAGCAGGCAGGTGCCAGCAGTGCTCTGGGAGCCCAGGGTTAGCACAGGACAGGTGATGAGAGGTTCTCTGCTTTGCTCGTGTGAGTTAAAGGCAGCAGAACTCCTACAGCAGGACACTGGTGGTTTCCAGCTCTGCAGCCTATGGAGGGCAGGAATTAGTCATGCATTTCTATATTGTAAAGCAAAGTGGTAGGGAGGGAGACTGATTTGGGGTTTTGGAAGAACATGCAGCATTTCTGAGAGCTGAGGGTGTTTCCTTACTGGAAAGCATTCCTTGTAATTTTCCTGCTGGTAGAGAATACGGTACCAATATTGTAAGGTAGCAATCTGCTTTTTTAGGGGAGTTATTTGACTCAAAGCACTTAAACCTTCAATACAAACCAGCTCTTCTTGCCCATGTGCTCCTCAACCCCAAAGTAAAACAAAGAGAAACAAATAAAAAATAAGAAACTTCCTTTCAATCAGGGAGCATAAAAAGGTGAGGAAACGGAGACCTCTCCTGCCTGAACATGTATTCTTCTGAGAAGTCTAGAAGCAAAGGTAAAGTATGGTAATGCCCCTGGTTTTGGAAACACAGGTGCTGTATCCGTGCCTGGCAATGGTATGTATTTGTAAATGGGAATGCAGTGTTGAATGAATGCTATATTATTCCTGACAGCCTGTCCTACATAAACAAATTGTACATGGTGGTACCGAGCACTTCTCCCTTAGAGTAGGAGCTGCCTTGCAGGATGTGGTACGAGCTGGAGTTCAGGCTGAAAGGGAAGAGTTCACTTGGTGAACTCAGTTGGTGCTGCTAAGTGTGCCAAGATCTTAATATGATCCCCAAGTAACAACTTCATGAAGTAACAGTATAAACCTGGATTTAATTTCATAAACCATCTTCCGGTCTGAAAGATACAGAGTGATGTTTGAGAGAGAAAACCAAGTATCAAACCTATTATTCACTTCTAAAGCATGCTCTGGCTTATCCACCCAAATAGCCTTTGAAGTAGTAAGAGCAAATGTAATTTCTGGTCATGCTTTTAGTAAACAGTCAACAAAATGTATATGTACAAACAAAATCAAACAAAAACATTTCTGCAAAGGGCCTGCTGACAGTGGTAAAGAATTGTTTTCTTTTGCTGCAGAAGAACTAAGGAGGAATCACTAAAATTTTATGGGAACAAAGTTTCTAAAGTTATCAAGAAGGGAATTTTTGAGGACAGTAGTGTGAAGGAGATCTGAACTTTGATAGATGGAGAAATCATCTGGAAGTTTCCTGTATGAAAGGGGAGATGTTTGTGTGGAGGAAGACAGCAGCTTAGCCTAACAAGGGCAGCAAAGGGGAGGATTTTCTGATTTGGGTGGAAACACTGACCAGGAGGTAAGGAGATCACACTGGGCAGATCAGGAAATGGGAGTCATGTCATGCTGACTTCTTGTTTGTAGCTGGAGATGAGGGTGAGGGAAAGGTGAGGTGTTTGTTCTGATTCTGGATGTGTTCTTGGTTTTCATGAAGATAGTTTGCAACAGGAGAAGGTGTGTGGAATAATGGGAATAAATGTGAAGTGGGAGGTGCTTTTACCTCTCTGCACACTTTGGGGGCACAGACCTAATTTGTCTGACATCTAGAATATGAGAGTGTGGCTTAGCAAGACCTGGATAAGCTTTTGAAATGGAAGATGAGGCTGTGTATGTGACAAAACTAATTTCTATTAGAAAAAGTTGAATAGGAGATCTCAGCAGCTGCAGACTTTTTGATGCTGCCTTGTGTATTCAAGGTTTAGAATAAGACAGGATGGAAAGTGAATTAATGAAATAGAAGAATGGGTGCAGTGGGTTTGGCAGAGATCCACGTGTGCCTGACTAGTCTATGACAAGGTGCAGGATTCATCAGTGGGTAAGGCTATCACTGCCTGAGCTCACTGTCCAGAATCCCTTAGAGAGAAATAAGCTTTTCTAGGGTATAATTAATTTAATCCTAAATTAGATGTTGAAAACTGATCTAATGTATTATGTCCTGAAAGTGCTTATTCCCTTCCTTATTATAGATGAAGGTAGAGCCTAGGGCTCTGTCTCTGATGTGAGAGCTGGGCATTAACCACCCTGGCTGCCTGGGCTTAACCCCAGAAGGGGTAAGGACTTGGACCCCTCACTGCAGTGCTGAGCATTGTGCTTGGAGCTGGACAAAGAAATGCTGATACTTCATATTTCCAATTTTCAGTGCTTTGGAAAGTTCCTATGGGGTATTGTGTTCTTGACACAAGATACAGTGGGGAATCTGGGATTGCTGGAAACTTCTGAAGCTTCTAGACAAGTATGTCCTCAAGATCCCAAATTTTCATTGCTTGTTGGAATTTGCCTCTGATCACAGAACTAGCTCCCCAGTGGCTTGGAACCTTTTAAGTGCTCTGTAAATGTACCTTTATCACGTGGGGAACCACACTGGGCCTAATTTCTATTTCTTTGAACCTGTATCCCATCTCTCTTGAAAGGACATCTCAGATAAGAAGTGTCCTGTGAAGTGCCACTAATGCTGAAAATGTTGTAATGGTATATTTTCTACCATGTTTAGCCTTTCCAGGACAGCGTTAAGGACAGCTTTTCTAATTCCAAAAGTAGCTTTGTGTCTCTTATCAATATGTTGTGCTGTTAATGCTCCCAAAAAATAAATTAAAACCAACTATTAATAAACCAAACCCAAAAGCAGTCAATTGGATGTTCTCCCTTAAGCTAATTCCCTTTTGCTGCATGACTGGTTCTCCCCCTCGTACAGCAGGTCTCACTGGCACAAATATTCTGAGAAGATAACTTTTAAGCTTAAACAAATTATTCTTTAAAAGTATTTGTATAAAGATTTCAGTTTCTGCAATTAATCATGGGAGGCCGAGGGTTCAGCGCCGTGCTGTACTTGGGAAGCAAACAATACCCTGTGCCTGTGCTCCATCACAAGCAGCCTCTCACTTTGACTTTCAGTGAGTGACCCAGAACCACAGTGGGATTTAGCAGCAGAAAAATAATATAAGAGAACTGTTCCATGCACACAGGGAAGATAAACTAGTCAAGCAATTTGTTATGAACAATGCCTTTAGCCCAAGGCATGGATGGATAACTTCTCTTCCTCATGGTTTTATTTTAGTGCATTGTTAGCAGTGAGTGCTGGGATCTGCCAGGTCTCCAGATTTGTGGTTCAGCATTCAGTGTCAAGAAAAAAAGATCATAATAAATATCAACTGACTTGCATCTCCTCTTCCCTCAAATGTGCACTGCCTAGGGCCTCCAGAATGAGAAATACACCAAGTCCTCTTCTGCCAACCTGGATCTCAAGATGCAGAGAAAATCTCTTAAAATAAGAAGTGAAAACTTGATTTTGTGTGTGTATGTGTATATATAAAAATACCCTATGACTCCCTAACTTCTGCTGGATTTCCCAAGGTATTTTTGTATTAATGCTTTAGACCATAAGTCCCCGAAATGAGGGTGTGTAGCCCCTGCTATAGGCACTTAAAAAATTGCTTAATCCAAGCTTTGTTAGGTGCATTTACATAGTCTGCAGGGAGAGTTGGATCAGGTGGATAGTAAGTTGGTGTGCCCTTGGAGCAGCAAGGTTTTAGCAAGGCTTTATTGACTCGAGAGTCCAGCTCCTCAAATGGCTTCCTTGTTAGTTGGTGGACCTGTTTTGAGGACACGGAGGAGGAAATTATGTTGCATTCAGGAAACATTTTTACTTTGTCCACTGGAGATGGTAATTTCTTGGATTGAACTGGGTAATCTCAAGGATTTCACTAATAATTATACTAACATGGAGGCAGTGAATCTGGTCCAGTTTTCCATCCTTCTGCAATGTTTCGCTTCTGTTAGGAAAAGAAAAAGTTATCTGTAAAATAAAGCTAAGAGGGTGTTTGTGATTTTTGTTGTTGTTCTTGCATTTAAAGATTGCCATAAAGCAGTGGAATCATCTCTGTTTCTCTTGTAAAGGTGCATTTTTTAATTTAGTAACTCAGTTTTGTTTCTACAGCCTCTTGGGATGGAGAGGTCACAGTGCTGCATAAATGAAAGCTGAGTAATTGAGATGGTTTTCAATGTTTTTACATTTTACTAAAAAGTTAAATGTTTACTTAATGTCCTGTAAACCCTCAGGAGAATATGTCTTTGTTTAAAAATTCAGAACCTGCTAAAGGCTTCAAACAACTGCTGGTTGCTTGGGGGGACTCATAGCATTGCTGTGAGTTGCTAACACGCTCATGGAGGTGGAGCAAAACTATAATTGCTGCTAATTTCTGCCAAACTTAAGACAAGGTTAACTCACCCGTGAGCTGACATCTGCAGATGGGCAGTGTTAGGATGTGTCCTTCCTATGGATTAGTCAGTCCTAGAATAATGACCAGCTAGGGTTTGCATTGCCAGCCTGTGGGTGTTTGGGAGGTAAAACCCTTAGCTAATGTTTCACAGTAGAGAAAAAAGAGGAGTTATGTACCTAAG
The DNA here is from genome assembly GCF_052056855.1 of Sturnus vulgaris. Taxonomy (NCBI): domain Eukaryota; kingdom Metazoa; phylum Chordata; class Aves; order Passeriformes; family Sturnidae; genus Sturnus; species Sturnus vulgaris. The sequence goes on from NC_142248.1 coordinate 38,123,624, forward strand.
GAAGAGACATTTCCTCATCCTTGTGGCACTTGGCTACTGAAAGGCCCAGAATTGTCATTATAGGCAGTGTGATCAAGCAAGGTGTTGTAAAAGAGGTTTGTGGTGGATCTTGTCTAATAGCAAAGGGTTATTTTTGGCTGGTGTAAGACAAGCCCCATGAAAAGTCAATGTTGGTGGGAAGGGGCTGACTGGAGCTGCATGTCCGTGTTGGAGGAACATCACAGAGGCTGAGGTTGTGTAGCAGACTGGAGGGATGGGTCCTTAGCTGGCTGCAAGAGCCTTCTGGAGAGATGTCAGCAGGAACTTGCTCTCTGAAGGCTGAAGTTCTCTGACACTAGAAGGATAATGCCCTTGGTGTTGGCTTGCTCCTTGGCAATGATGGTATTTTTAGCAGGTTTTTCTGGAAACGCCTAACCAGGCATAATCAAAGCACAGAGTAAACTTGGAGAGCACAAGAAGAATGTCCTGATATTATATACATCAACAAGGTTGCTGGGCTGTGCTCCAGCTGCAGATTAGTGTGGGTGTGTAGAAATCAAGAGAAGGTACCTGGAACCTACGCTGGGAGCAGTGGAAGCACCATCACAGTCTGTGGGGGAGTTTGGGCTTGGGACTGCTGCCATGATCCTGTCTCTAACACCATTCCTGAATAATGGATGAAAAGTTTGGATTGTTTTCCCTGCTGAGTCTGGCTGCACATCACAAGTTCCCTTTTTCACAACAGCCTTTTATAGCAGGTTGTTCTCCTAGAATAGCTGGAGCTTTGGAAAACAGTGTCCAAATTTTTCTTCAATGTGACTATTTTGTTCTAAATGAGTTGTTTTGCAGGCAGACCCCCAAGAGCCACTTGCCTGGGTGGCTTTAGCTTGGCTTGGTTTATTTTTCTTACTAATTATTCCTTTGAGATTCACTTTGTGATTTCTGTTCAGCTGTTTAGGTGTCTCGGATGAGAAGACAAAGTAACATGTCATTTAAGTAAATTAGTATGTGAAAACTGTGTGTCCCGAAGTGTTTGATTAATGCTCTCAGAAGCCTTTGGAAGCCATGTGTTTGTGGCTGGAAGCTGGGCAGTGTGTGCAGGCTGCTGTCTTAAATAGTGCCTGCAGCAGAAGCTAGGGAAGAAACTGTCAACCTTAGAGGAGGAAGGGGCATGGATATGACCTTGCATTTCCTCTGCACTCCTTCCTGACCCCCCTTATGAGGAGGCCTTCCATGTGGGAAGCTTGGCATAAATCTGCATTACTCTGGCCATTCAAAGCTACTGAAATCTTGTCTAGTGGTGAGGCTGGGGCTGCAGAAGGGCAACGGCAGGAATGGTGAGGGGCTGGAGGGAGGTGGTGTGAGTCCTTGGGGGATGGAAAGGAGGCACGGAGTGTAGGCTGTGACCCTGGGGGAAGGAGCAGATTGGAGCCCTGAACTGACAGAGATGGTGTTTTAGCCAGGGAGGGTGAACAGGTGGATGCTTCAGCCCAGGCTGTGTGGTAGGGCTAGAAATCAGCTCCTGACAAAGTCCTGGAAATGCGGCGGCAAAGGGAATTAATCATTAGCAGAGCTGAGTGACAGATGTGCCGCATTCTTTATTGCTGTGTAACTTTGAGTTTAGTTATCTTTCTACAGAAACTCTTTCTCAACAGCCTGTGTTCAATGCAGCAGTGCCAGGTGGCACCTCCAGCCTGTACTTTGCCAGAGTCAGCAAAGCTCTGAGGAGGCAGGGATGGGGAAGGTGTTCCCAGTGGCCCTGAAAAGTTATTAATCTTGTCAGATGACAGCCCAAGCAATACCTATTCCAAAGGATTGGGGACTGCTTCAATAAATTATGAATCACTAATGATTTATTTGGGGGATTTATCTGAAAAAAATCTAGATGAATATAATTTGAAGGGGAGGCATAAGCTGTGCTGGGGTGCATGAAGGACCCACACATCTAGTGACAAATGATCAAGTGGGATGACTTCTTGTAGGTTTTGAATGCTGGAAACCGAGGAGTGGGGTTTGAAACATGCAGCTGCCTTCAGATATAATGTGGTAGGTTGCTGGTGTTGGATGCCAGCCTGACCCGCCCAGCTGAGGGCAGAGGGTCCCACAAAGCAGGTCCCCATTTGCCCAGGTCAGCAGGACAGCAGAGGGACCAGATGGTGTGTGAGAACATGTGTTTAGCATTTGGTACCTAAGTGAGGAGTGCTCTCCCAAACCCAGCACTGCTGGTATTTACCTCAAAGGCTTCATCCAGCCTGCCAGGCCAAGTGGTGCTGTTCTCCTGGGGAGGAGATCTCATGAGGACAAGCCATCTGTACAGGCAATTGTGGGAACGTGCCCTAATTGTGCCTTTCTCCCCTTTCTTCTCCCACACGCTTTAGCAGCTCCTGTCGGGTAAGGAATGCCAATTTATTCATAATAGCATCCGCTTGATGTGACTGTTTCCACGGCCTTTATCATATCTCTGTGCTTCCAGAACATCAGCTCTGTCACACCTGTAATTTATTCTCAAGCTGTAACGTAGCTCTTGGAATGATGCCCAGGTTTGACTTCAAGCAATGATGAATTCGCAAGGTCCCTAAGCAAGTGACTTCAATTTTAAGTTACCTTTGCTGCCTTAATTTGCCCAGCATCTTTTTTGTTTTCTATTTGGTGTATCTCATTGCATCGCCTTCTGCTGGGTTAAAAACACTCTGATCAGCCGCTTCTTCCCAACGTGCTGCTTGTAAATGAGGGGGCAGCTATGGCTCAGTCTTATTTTGGATAAACCCAAGTATTAGTTTGCTGCTCCTCTCATTGAAAGGAGGACTTTACAGAATTTAAATACCCTCCACACAAACTCATGATATTTGGCACTGGTGACCTGCAGAGGTGAATCTCCCTTCTTCTGTGTTTCCTAGATCAAATTATCAGACAGGTTGGTTACTGGCTACCTGGTTCCTGTTTCATGGCTGCATTGAAGATGCTCTGGAAGTCAAGAAATCCATTTAACCCAATCCAAGGTTTCTTCTTTCAAAAAGGTGATTTCCTGTCTTTGTGTTTGTCCTCGTACATTGGCCACAATTTGCTTGGGAAATAATTGTGTAGCTGCTTTGCCTCTTTGAGCCCACCTCCTGTGTGATGGAGAATGCTGAGTGCAGAAAGTGATTAAATGTTTGCCTAGCAAGTGGAGCAGCATGTTTAGCTGCCTGGAGGAAAAGCAGGCTTGTGGGACTTGAGCTAAGCTCATTCATTTTCTGATCCCTGAACTAATCTAAATGAAAAAATGAAATACAAAATGGGAGCAGTTCTGCAGTCTCTGAAACTCTGCCTCTAATTAGCAAAGTCCAGGCAAGCCCCCAGGTGTCCCTGAGAAAAAACCATCGTGGTTTCCTCGGGAGGCCTGGGGGGCTCCAGGATCTCAAGGCAAAAGCAGCCCATGGGGCAGGGAGCTGGATGGAGGCTCCTCTGGGAGGGGCATGGGGTGCCAGGAGTGCCACCTCCCTTCCCTCCTGCAGCAAGGAACTTTCTGGATGTCACCTTTCACTAAGGGGCACAGCTCACAGGTCTGCATTCCCTGTGGTGCTCTCCTGTGCCACCTCTGCTGCCACAGGGAGAGGTGGGGAAATGATTTGCCAATGGAGGAGCTTCATTGGCATGGCAGGCAGGTCTGTGTCCATGTTTAACTCATCATCTTGCTCCTTCTACCGTGTTTATCTCTGGTATTCACGTGCTGCAAGTTCTATCAAAAATAAAGGGGGAGGTAGGTTATTCACAGCCAGGAGAAGGGAGCATGGGCCCTCACTCTGGGGTCTTGTCCACAAATACTGAGCATGGCCAGGGATAAATTAGTAAGAGCCCCTGGGTCAGCAGCTTGCCTGTGGGGCAGGAAATGCCAGCCCCAGAGGTGTCATGTTGAGGACAGTTGTCAGTGTGTAGGAACTGACAGCACAAAACCAAACATGGTGCTAAATTGCTCACGAATCTTACTCCAGCCATGGGGTCTATTGGGTTCCAGCTCAAACCAAGTGCCTCTGGGTGAAATGGGAAAAGGGCAGTGGGATGTTCTGTTCCCCTTGGGAGTGGCTGATGGTTCTGGGTTGAGCCTTTCTAAAGGTGATTTTCCACCCAGAGAAGATGGCATTCAAATCTCCTCCTGTTGCAGAGGGTTGCTTTGCACCTAAGCTGACGAAAGCATCTCTTGCATCTGAAATAATGAGAATGCTCTGGGGTGTGTGGAAGAGGCTAAAGGAAGGACAAAGGCAACTACTGAAATTGCTACCCACTAGTGCAGTGCCAGCAGTGTTTCACCCACTTGGTTAGGAGGAATGATTGTGGAGATTCTTGATAGTGACCAAGTGGGATTTATCGAAGTCAGCCAGCTGCCATTCATCAGCAATGGAGAAAAATTATGTGCTGTGCTGGGAGAGGAATTTGCAAGCCCCAGTACAAAATGAGTAATAAGGGTAAATCAATTGGAGATGCACTGTGCTTTTCCTGGGAACGGCAGAGTGAGCAGCACAGCGTTTAGTTCAATTGGGAGTGGTAGATAAATGCTGCATTTCGTATGTAGGCATTTACTGGTGTTTCTTTATTTTTAGAAACACTGTTGGCTTTTCTAATCATGCTTCATTCTGGTATGGCAGTAGTATTATTGGGAAGAGAAACAGTGGTGCAGATGCCGAGTTTCTTCTTGAGTACTGTCTCCATGTTCTTCCTGGTCTTGAGGAGAACTGGAGCCAGACCCACCCAGTTCACTGCAGCCCAGTTGGGTTACTCGAAGAGGAGCTGCTGCTGCCATGGTGGGAGCCTCCAGTGTGTGCCTTTGAGCAGTCACTTTAGGGACATGCTCCCCTTGCCCTGAAAGCCCCCAGGCCTTTGCTTTCTGCAGGGAAAGTTCCCCAAACTGTCTCTTCAGCTTCAGCCAGAGTTTCTCCCTGTGCTTCTGTGACAAACCCATGAGTGTTAGGGCTCTCTCACAAATATGCCACCCTCGGGGCTGTGCAAACATCAGGTGGTTGCAGGATCACAGGGAGCATTCTCCAAGCAGGAGAACCTCTCTAATGCTGTATTACAGCTGCCTTTATAGTGGGTTGGAAAAGTTAAGCCTTCCACGTTGCTTTCCAGGAGTCACTGGTGTCCTTTCCCATGGCCTCAGTCACCGAGGTACAGAAAGGAGACCTGGCACAGACAAGGTGGCTTCCTTCCCCGTGCTTGTGGGAGATGGATTAAAATGATGCTTGGCTTTTTTTTTTTTTTTCCTCTAACAGAGAACTGTAATTAAATGTCTCTTTACTTAATGTCTCCTATGGTAATTTGAGGCAACTTATTAAAGGCTCGATGTTCCTGCTGCAGAGTGCTGCTGCCTCCTGCCCAGCACCCCGAGCAAGGTCAGGGGTCTGTGGTGTGAGATGCTGCACTGACACACAGTGAGATGTGACTCTTGCTTTAATAACCTCCTTCTCAGTAGGTAGCTGGGACCTGTGAACTCCCAAAGGAGGCCTTTATTTTATTTTGTTTAAGAGATGTTCCCTGAAATAGAGGAATGAGGTGAATACTGATGCTCAGGCATGCTGATGGGATGGACCAAAAGAGAAGTGTTTTTCAGTAAAACAGTGCTGCTCAGTAGGAAATTTCCTATATGAAAACCTCCCCAAGTAAGGGCAGGAACACAGAGATTAAGTGTCAACATGAAGCTTCAGTTGTGGAAAGGAAAATAAATGACAGCTCTGAGGAGAAAATGAGATGTAATTCAGCATGCTTTAGCATGCATACTCTGCTAGGACTTCCAGTACTCAATCAGACTTCCTATCCTTTGAAAAAATAAAAAACTGCAGTCAATTAAAAATCAAATTGTCCCATGTGGATGAGTTCAAGTGACTAGGCTGGTTTTTTTAAATGTTTACTCCATGTGCTTACACTAATTGAAATGCTAGTTATATTGAATGAGTCTTTTAAAATGCCCTGGCCTCACTATATCCCAGCAAATGTCACAGGGAAAAGCATATTTAATTATAGCCTGCTTCAGGAAAAAAAAAATCAAGATTAAATTAATACTAATGTCTGTTTGAAAAATATAATAAATGTTAGACTAGGTGAGGAAGCATGAACAATCATCTGCAGCTTTGCAGGTTACTGCTTTTGCAAATTCATGGAAAATTAAAACCCATTAGCATCTT